>NW_006399978.1:4467559-4471457 GCF_000299155.1 Elephantulus edwardii | reverse complement strand
TTGGACACTATCCCCAAGAGGTGGGGACGGGGCTTGGGCGCTTCTGGGGGTTTATGCAGCAGCACCCTGTGTGTTGGGGGTCACACAGGTGCAGGCTGCAGCGGGGTCACACAGTGGCGGGTAGTCTTCGCTCCTCTGGGGTCTCACGGTCTTTGCTCCTCTAGAGTTCTGTGGTGGGTGGCTGACTGTTGTTCTTCCCCAGTCTCTTCCCTGCTGGTCTGGCTGCCGGCGGAGGCCCATCTGGCGGTGGGCAGGAGTTCTTCCGTCTGGCCGGCCAATCATTCTTAATTTAGATGTTCAGTCTTAGAACAGTATCTGAGTTAAGGAGCTGCACATATTTCAAAGGGCAGCTTGGGAAGACAAGGCAAGGTATTAAAAGTAAATGTGCTAAGAGCTGGAGTAGTAAAATCAAAAGGGCCAAACTTGATTGGCATTTCTTAAGCTGAAGGAACTGAAGAACAAATTCAAGCCTCAAGCTGTAATACTTAAGGATGCTATGGGCAGAATACTGAGTGTTCCAGGAAGCATTTTCAAAAATGGAAGGAGCACACAGAGTCACTGTAAAATAAGAATTGGCTGCCACAGAAGAATTTTGTGAAAAAACAACAATATATGTTCAAGAGGAAGTAGTGAAGAAACAGGATGTTCAGGCTACTCTGAAGGACTTGGCAAAAAACAAGTCCCCAGGAATTGATGGAATACCAATTGACCTATTTCAACAAACAGATGCTACTCTGGATGTGCTCACCAGATTGTGTCAAGAATCTGGAGGACAACTACCTGGCCAACTGACTGAAAGGGTTATTTATTCCCTAAAAAAAAAAAAAAGAAGAAGAAGAAGAAGATAACACAAGAGAGTGTGAAAATTATAGAACAATGGTACTAATAACACACACAAGCAACATCCTGCTGAAGAGTATCCAAAAGTGACTAGAAAAGTATATCAACAGAGAACTACCTGAAACACAAACTGGATTTAGAAGAGGCCATAGCACTAGAGACATTATTGCCATTGTCAGATGGATCTTGGCAGAAAGCAAAGAGTATCAGAGGATTATCTATCTGCATTTCATTGACTATTCAAAGGCATTTAACTATGTGGATCACAACAAATTGTAGCTAACCTTGAGAAGAACGGGAATCCCAGAACACTTGACTGTGCTCATGCAAAACCTACACTCAGACCCGGAAGCAGTCGTATGAACAGAGCAAGGAAAAACTGCATAGTCTAAATTCAAGAAAGGATTGTGTCAGGGTTGCATCTTGTCTCCATATTTTTAAAATCTTTATACAGATCTTTCAAGAGGCTGGGCTTTATGATGAGCATTGTGGCATCATGATTGGAGGAAGACTCTTCAACAATCTATGTCATACAGATGAAAAAAACCTTGCTTGCTGAAAGTGAGGAGGACCTGAAGCACTAGCTGCAGAAGGTGAAGGACTGTAGTCTTCAATATGGACTGAAGCCCAACATCAAGAAGACAAAGCTCTCACCACTGGGCCAATTGGCATCACCATGATAGATAGAAGAGATTGAGATTGTTAACAATTATAGCTTGCTTGGCTCCACAATCAACACTGTCGTCACCAGCAGTCAGGAAATCAAAAGATGAATTGCACTGGGAAAATGTGCTGTCAGGGACCACTCCAGAGTACTGAGGAGCAATAATGTTAGACTAGAGACTAAGGTGCACTTGATCCAGGCCATGATCTTCACAGTTACTTGCTGTACATCAGAGAGCTGGACAATGACTAAAGATGACAAAAGAAGAAACAATACATTTGATTTGTGGTGCTGGAGAAGAGTTTTGAACTAATCATGGACCAGCAAGAGAACAAACAGGTCTGGCCTGGAGAGGGTGAAATCAAGTTTCTCCTTGGAAACAAGGGTTTTGAAGCTCTATGCCACATACTTTGGGCACATGGCCAGGAGAGACAAGTGCTTAGAATGACATCATGCTTAGAAGGGTGGAGGGTCAGCATAGAGAAGACCCTGAATGAGATGGATTGAAACAGTAACTAGGGTAAAGATAGGTGTTCCGGAGTCAGTGAGGCTAGCTCAGGATAGGACAGGATTTAGAGCTACTGTACATAAAATCACTATGAATCACAAGTGACTCAATGGCACATAATAACAGTAATTAGCTGGAGCTAAAGTTGTGGAGAAAGATCGTGTACAGTGGAATTATCCATGTCAACTTCCTTGAGGTCTACTCATGAAATAAAAGAGTCTGCTGGTCAGTGGTTCAGCATTTGGGAGCTAATTGATAGGTCCCTGGTGTGGACCCACCAGTGGTTCTGTGGGAGAAAGACATAGCAGTCTGGTTCTGAAAAGGTTACAGCCTTGGAAGCTTCTATTCTGCCCTAGAGGTTCACCATGAGTCAGAATAGATTTGAGGTAACTGGTGTTCTTGTGTGAATGAAATATTCATCTCAGCAGTTCAACAATAAAAGCTCTTAAAGCTGCAGACTCTAATAGTATTGTCTCACTTGGGAGCCTTTGGATTATCTGTGATTCTGGTGATCTGTTGGTCAGTTAAAGGTGCCCCAGTCTGCTTCCCATCATGTCTTCATCATCTTAGAATTTCTTTTGATTTCTTGGAACTCTTTAGTCTACTGAAGTCCTTGGTGGACTTAAGAAACAATGTCTCTCATTCATAAGCCCTGTTTAGCTGCTCTCAGGAGAGTCATCCGGGCTATAACAATTGTCTTCCTTTTCAGGGTGATGTATTATTGATATGGCTTTCTAGACACAGTATTTTGTAACTTTCACTACATAGCTTTGAAAAGTGAGGAGTCAGAGAATGAGAGGAAGGATTTCAATGAGGTGGATTGATCTAACGATTGCAACAAGAGGTTTCAACACAGCAGAGGTTGTGAAAATGGCACAGGATCTGGCAGTGTTTCATTCTGTTGTGCATAATTATGTTTTACTCTGAGCCAAAGTCACTCAAGCATAACCACCTGTCATCAAACATAACAACTCTGGAAAGGCTGTAAGAAACGATTGGCCCTGGAGATATTATCTCATTTAAAAGATAAATCTTTGGCTCATTAACTAAGCCATGAAATCACTCCAAGCAATACACCTCCTGATAGGTCAAGGTCTCTTTGGAAAAGACAAAGAAGGAAAGAGAATGAGGTCAAAGCAGGAATTTCTTGGCATTCCACCATGGATCTGCTACTCAATCTCAGAGAAAACTCATCAGTCTCTTCTTTCACTTGGTCTCCAGGGGAGTGTTTTCATTTATGCCGTGGTGGTGATGGTACTGTTTTTATACACCATCCAGTCTACCGCAACTCATAATAACCCTCTGAACAATGAACCTGAACCTTGTCCTATCCTGAGCTATCCTTACACTTACTGTGTCAATCCATCTTGTTGAGGGTCTTCCTCCATTATAATGACCCTCTACCTTTCCAAGTATGATGTCCTTCTCCAAGGACTGGCCCCTCCTAAAAACATGCCTAATATATGAGATAAAGCTTTGTCACCCTTACCTCTAAGGAGCACTCTAGCTGCACTTTCTCCAAGACATGCCTGTTTTTAAAAAAAAAATCCATGAGATATAGTACTTTTCTCCAACACTACAACTTGAAGACATCAATTCTTCTATCTTCCTTAATCATTGTCCAGCTCTGATTCATAGCAAATAATTGAAAAGACAGTTGCTTGAATCAGGCACACCTTAGTCTTTAAATTGACATCATTACTCCTCAGTACTTTGGGGAGGTCCTTGACAACAGCCTTTCCCAGTATGTCTCCTGATTTCCTGACTGCTGGTACAAAGAGTGTTGATTACGGATTCAAATAAGATGAAATCATTAACAGTTTCAGTCTTTTCCCAGTCATTTCCTATTGACCCAGTGGTGGGGTTTGGTTTTTTTGTTTGTTTGT
>NW_006399978.1:4450143-4467459 GCF_000299155.1 Elephantulus edwardii | reverse complement strand
CTAGCTGTGACCTGGCTCACATCTTGGAGCTTTGGTCACCATTTAGAGAAGCAGAAACTCTGAACTGGCACCCAAGCTCCAGCTTGGATTCAAATAAGCTTATGGATTCAAATAAGATGAAATCATTAACAGTTTCAGTCTTTTCCCAGTCATTTCCTATTGACCCAGTGGTGGGGTTTGGTTTTTTTGTTTGTTTGTTTGTTTTCTTGCTGTTGAAATATAATCCGTATTGAAATCTGTAGTCTTTGATTGTCTACAGCAAGCATTTCAAATTCTCTGAACTTTCAGCAAGCAAGATTGTTTCATCTGCATAATGCAGATTGTTGATGAGTGTTACTCCTATCTTGATGCCACATTTTTCTTTATAGAGTCCAGTTTCCCAATTGATTTGTTCAACATACAGATTGAACAGATATAGAGAAAGGACATATCCCTGACCCACATCTTTCTTGCTTTTAAACCATGCAGTGTTCCCCTGCTTTGTTCAGACAACTGCCTCTTTCTTGGTCTAGGTATAGGTTTCTCATGAACACAATTAAGTGTTCTGGAATTCCCATTCTTCTCAATGCTAGCCTTAATTTATTATGATCCACAGAGTCAAATGCCTTTGTTTAGTCGATAAAACACAGATATACATCCTTCTGGTCTTCCTTGCTTTTTGACATTAAAAATGATAATGCTGGTGAGATGACGTGTTTGAAATGCAGCTTTAATTTCCAGCAGTTCTCTATGTACAGTTCTAGCCATTTTTAACAATTTTCAGCACTATTTTGCTCACATGTGAAGTTAATGATATTGTTCAAGAATTTTCACATTCTGTTGGATCACCTTTTTGGGAATGATCTCTTCCAGTCACTTGGAAAGATTTGCATATAGTCAATGGGAAGGTCAGTAGAGGATGTAACAGAGAAGAAAACTCAGACTCATATTGTTTCTTATTGGTTTATCATTTTTAGATCTTGAGTATGGGTTTTCTGCTGTGGATAGTTAGATTTAAGCTATTTTATGTTGTTGTTATGTGCTGTCGAGTCACCCTACAACTCATAGCTACCCTATGTACAACAGCCCTAAACCCTGTTCTAGGCTGTACCAATCTTATTGTCTCTGATACACCTACTCTCATTCCAGTAACTGAATCAATCAGTCTCATCAAGGGTCTTACCCTCCTGCACTGTCCCTTTACCTTCCCAAGTATGACGTCCCTCTCCAAGGACTGGTCCCTCCTTGCAATATGTCCAAAGTATGTCAGACAAGCTTCAGAATCCTTGCCTCCAAGGAGCAACCTGGTGTCACCCTCTCCATGATGAACCTGTTTGTTCTCTTGGCAGTCCATGATATATTCAATACTCTTCACCAGCACCATAGCTCAAAGACATTAATTCTCCTTCTATCATCCCTAGTCATTGTCCAGCTTTCTGATGCATAGCAAGTAATTACAAACACCATGGCCTGAACCAGGCTCACCTTAGTCTCCAGACTGACATCATTGCTCTTCAGTACTTTGGAGAGGTCTCTGACAGCAGATTTTCCCAAAGCAATTTGTCTTTTCATTTCCTGGCTGCTGGTACCAAGAGTGTTGACTGTGGAGCCAAGCAAACTAAAGCTGTTAACAATCTCAATCTCTTCACTATCTATCATGATGATACTAATTGGCCCAGTGGAAAGAATCTTTGTTTTTTTGACATTGAGATTCAATCCATATTGAAGGCTCCATCCAGTCCTTGACCTTCTGCAGCAAGTGCTTCAGGTCCTCCTCAGTTTCAGCAAGCAAGGTTGTGTTATCTGCATAATGCAAATTGTTGATGAATCTTCCTCCAATCCAGATGTCACATTTCTCCTCATAAAGCCCAGCCTCCCAGATATTATGCTCTGCATGTAGATTGAAAAGATATAGAGATAGGACACATCCCTGGTGTGGTTCCCAATTTTGAACCATGCAGTGTTTCCTTGCTCTATTTTGACAATTGTCTCCTGGTCCAAGCGTAGGTTTCACATAAGCACAATAAAGTGTTCTGGGATTCCCATTCTTCTCAGAGTCAGCCACAGTTCGTTGTGATCCATATAGTCAAATGTCTTTTTCTCTGAAAGAAATGGCAAAAAAAGGCTCCAGGAATTGATGGCATACCAATTGACTTATGTCAACAAATGGACATCCTGGATGTGCTCACCAAGTTGTGCCAAGAAATCTGGAAGACAACCACCTGGCCAACTGACTGGAAGAGAAATATATTTGTTCCCATTCCTAAAAAAGATGATGGTGACCCAACAGAGTACAGAAATTATCAAACAATATCATATGCAAACAAGATTCTGCTGAAGATTATCTAAAAACGACTGGAACAGCACATCAACAGAGAACTTCCAGGTGTGCAGGCTGGTTTTAGAAGAGGCTGTGGTACTAGGGGTATTACAGCTAATGTTAGGTGGATCTTGGCTGAAAGTAGGGAATATCAGGGGAATGCCTATCTGTGTTTCATTGACTAAGCAAAGGCATTTGTCTGTGTGGATCACAAGCTATTTTATACCTTAGTTTATTTATTCTTTATACTACCTTTTGTTTCCCTTAATCCTTCTGATTTAATATCCTTCTTCCTTTCCCTTACACAATTTTAATAATATTGGAGCTCAAGTGGCCTAGTGGATAAAGAGTTGGACTGCCAACTCAAAGGCAGGCAGTTTGAATCTACTAGCTGCTCCATGAGCAAAATATAAGAAATGTCCTTCCATACAATTTACAGCTTCTGAAAACTCACTCGAGGGTCAACTATGAGGTTATTCCAATTTGATGTCACATAACAATAACAACAACAATTTTAATAATATCTTTAATTTTTCTATCTTTTCATCATATCTCCTATTCCCCTCCACCCAGAGATTTCCTGTCCAGAGTCGTCCATGCTCCTTCTCAAATATTGATTGGTTTTTGTTAGTCTATAAGTAAAAGAGTCACCTTGGATTTTCTCTTGTTCCTCTTTATGAGGTGACAACTTATTGAGGGATCATGTCTTGTCTTTTTATCTTGCTCCCTAATTTTACTGAAAGGTATCCTCAAAGGTCTTTCTGGAGAGAACTTAGGACAGTTCTGCAGCAGTTACATGTCTGAGCCTTTGCATGTCAGTGTACACTATTATCCACTCTCATAGCTAGACTGGAAAGAAATTCTAAACAAAACTAATTTCTTCCAGCATTTGGAAGCATGACTTTGTTGCCTCTCAGCATTTCATTCCTCTAATAAAAATAACAAAAACAATCTCTATTGACAAATTTATTTTAGCTTCTCTGCTACTATCTGTGTCATGTGAGACCTTCTCTTTCCCTTCATATGAAATCCACAATGATGTGTCACATTTTTCATTCCTTGGATCCTCCCAGCCTGAAAAGTTTTATCCTTTCAGCTCTTGAAAATTTTCCTGTTGTATATTCGATAACTTCTACTTCTTTTTGCTCTGGTTTCTCATACTATAATTCTCATTAGTTACACATCAAACATCTTCAATGAAACCTCAGTGTCCCTCATCCTCTTTTATTTCCTGTATCTTCTTTTCTTTCTTTCAGAGTGACTGTCTTATCTTTGTTTTTAGATTCCTCTATTATGGACCGCACTATGTCTCCCAGAAAGATTTACTGAAGTCTTAAGTACTCCTCCTGCCACCCACACCTTCCTCACCACCTGTAAAATGACCTTGTTTGGAAATAGATTCTTTGCTGATATTATCTGTTAACATGATGTCATAATGCAGTAATGCGGGACCCAATTCAAACTATTGTCTTTATTAAGGAGCATTGGTGGTGTAGTTTGTTACATGTTGGACTGTTAGCCAAAAGATGACGGAGCCTTGAAACTTGATGAAGGGCCCCCTTGAATTAGGAACCATGACGATGAGAGTGTCCTTATAAGAGTAAGGACCTGGAGACAGAGGTTAGAAGGCCATGTAGAAATGCTTCTACAAGCTAAGGAGCATCAAAGAATGCCTGGGCCGCCAGGAGCTGAGAGACAGGAGAGGATCCTTTAAAGCCTTTAGAGAGTGTGGTCTGCTAACACCTTGAATTTAGACTTCTAGCCTCCCAAACAGTGAGACAATAATTTTTTGTTGTTGAAAGTCATGCACACTTTGTGGACCTTTGTTAAGGTAATCTTAGGTAACTAACATACTAAATGAAACTTTGTTGCTATTAAAGCCCAGTGATTTTAATTTTACTGAAACCTTTTCCTGTATCTGTTTTTGTTTTATGTGGGTAGTGTCTTTGCTAACAGCAGGGCACTCTTTTTATGGTTAAGTTGACCTTTGTTCCTTGATTCATCGTTTCATTTTTCTTGCCTATGTTGATTTCTTTCTGTGTCACAAAGTGGTCACTGACTGGCTATCCTTAGGAATGAGACACCAAGGAACCAGCGAGTACTTGTGCAATGTCGGGAATCTAGCCCTTAAGCAGTAGCCCTCTAAATCTAAACTCCAGAAGGCAGAGATCTTGTACACGAGTTGTTTCTGTCCCTGAGGCAGTCATATGCTCAAAGCCTGGGCCTGTCACCCCCATTGCTTGCTAGGCCTGGCAGAGCAGGGAACTGGGAGTGAAGACCTTGATGAGCAAGGTGAAGAGGTGAATGTGGCTAGTGTGCTGAGCTGCACCAGAATCTGACCTCTGTGTGGTGTTATAAATAACAAAAACTCACTGAAATGTGAAAGAAAGTTTATTCTGGGCAGTTATTCTATTTTTATATAAAACCACTGCTGTCAAGTTGATTTCAACTCATAGTGAATGACCCTCCCTTGGATTTCTGAGGCTATAACCTTGATAGGAGAGAATGCCAACCTTTCTACTGTGGAGCAACTGGTGCATTTGAACCTCCGAACTTGCAGTTAACAGAGCCATACACTGATGCACTATGCCACCAGGATGCCTATGTGCATACAGAAGAAAGCAAAGGACTTGACAAAACTAGATAACAATGAAATTTACAGGGAAAAGAGGAGGGAATAAATAGAAAAGATAAATAACTGGCATCAATTTTAGCATCATTGATTGAATCCAGCTCTTCTCCTGTTGTTGTTAAGGTTTGATTATTTAAAATAGCTTCCCTGGTGAACAACCCATTTGCTGAATGGGCACAAGATATGAATAGACACTTCATGAAAGAAGACATTCAGATGGCCAAGGAATACATGAAGAAATGTTCAAAATTCATAGCTATCAGAGGGATGCAAATTAAAACAGCTATGAGATATCATCTCACCCCAGAAACAATAGAAAAATTCAACAAGACAGCAAACAACAAATGCTGTTGAAGTTGTAGAGAGATTGAACTCTCCTTATTTACTGCTAGTGAGAAAGTAAAATTGTACAACCATTATGGAAGGTGGTCTGGGACTTTCTCAAAAAAGTTGGAAATAGAAATACCATTTGATCCAGCAATTCCACTTCAAGGAATATACTCTAAAGAAATCAGAGCTGTGACTCAAACAGATGTATGCACACTCATGTTTATTGCTACATTATTCACAATAGTAAAGAGATGGGGGCAGCCCAAGTGCCAATCAACAAATAAATGAATAGAAAAACTATGATACATTCACACAGTGGAATATTATGCAATATGATGGTAATCAACAATAACAACCTTAAAGAACAATGAACTCATAAAACACTACACAACATGGGTGAGCGTGGAAGACATTATGCTGAGAGATACATCTCAGTCACAAAAGGACAAATACTGCATAACACTGCTGTTATAAAATAGGACTAACCTAGGTAGGGGCTTGGAGGGGAGAATAGGATAAGAGTGTATAGATAAAGAACATTGCATTAGAACAGATGAAGGAAAGAACTGTCTGAAAGGAATGTATAATTAGAAATTACATATGTAATAATGATCTGGAACAAGAGGTGTATTGCAAAAATGGACTGGAGGAGGGAAAGAAAGGCGGAGGGAAAGAAAAGGGGAGGGAGGAAAATGTGCAATAATCAATGAATGAAAACCCAACCTTTCTATTAAAATCACAATTAAAATATATGGGGGGTGTGTGTGTGTGTGTAAGTGTGTATACACACACACACACACACACACACACACACACACCCCTAGGTTAAGAGTATTGTAACTCACAGTAGCAAGAATATGGAAACAGCCCTAGTGTCCATCAAGAAATGAATAGATTGAGAAATTGTGATATGTTCACACAGTGGAATACTATGCAGCAGCAAAGAGCAATGATTTCATAAAATACTATATAATGTGAGAGAATCTAGAGAGAATTGCATTGAGTGAAACAACTCAGTGTCATAAGGACAAATACTGCATAAGATTGTTATTGTAAAAACAGAAGGGAACTGAGTGAGATGTATGTAAATGTTCAAAAGGGGAAAGGAAGGAGCAAAAAAAGAGGAAGAAAATCACAAGCATGCATAGGTTAATAGGTAGATGGAGTGGTGAAGTAAGACTTGAAAAGATGGGGTGATAATAGGTATCGATCAACAGTAATTAATTACATAAAATAAAATGTATATGAATGATTATATAAAACACAATGTATATAAGCAAAACACAATGTAATTGAAAGATTGTATAAAACAATGTACGTGCATAAAGCACAATGTATATGAATCATTATATGCAAACCAACAAAAATATGATAAAAAGTTAAAAACAAAAGTTAAAATAAAATACCTTCTCTATCCATTAACTAACTTTGCCGTATGGATGGGTGGGAATTTGAGAGTAGAGTGTGTTAGCCTATCCACAAAGGGATTGGCTAGTCTCACTATTAAATTGAGAGGAACCAGCAGCAGAATGAGAGGATTTTCTCTACCAGCAAAAAAGAAACAAGAGAATGTAGCATGTCCTTTGTGGCCAGACATTCTTGCACCAGCCAGACTAGCAAGCAGCAGCCATAGCGGCCACAGCAAAGAACCAGAGACTTGACATGAAATTGGCCCTTGAGATTCTTATGCCATGAAACCGGAGTTCTTTGACCTACTTTTGTTGGAGGGTTTGGGGGACAGGGAAGAGTAATAACTGACAGGACTGAGAACTTTGTAACACTGGCCTAAAACTATAAGACTCAAGCCTGAGGAGCCTGTGAGCACATTTTGGAAGCTGTCCTGACTGCGTTCTGCTACTAAACGAATTACAGCCTTTTGGCTTCCCCAATGTGGTTCTGTGTGATCTGTGAGCTATCATATCAGATTTTGAATGCAGTAAAGAGGTAAAATTGGTGTTGGGATGAGTAGGAAGAGGTGCAGGAGCATGGAGGGCATGTCTGACCTCATGGGAATTAGTTTCGTGTTGTTGATGGGGACAGTTCCCCTTTGTGAAGTTGGTAAAGGTCAGATACAGGCATCCTCACATTGCTCTTGCTCTATTCACACACACCTTTTAAGTCCTGATAGTGCAGTTCAAACATGTCAAGCTGCTAACTAAAAGGTCTTTGGTTAAAATCCACTAAACACTCTTTGGGAGAAAGATGGACAGATTCCTCCTGTAGAGATTTACAGCTTTGGACACCTGATGGAAGGTTACTATGAGTCAGAGCTGACCCGACAGCAGTGGATGGTGGTGCTGCTCCCCTTTCACTGAGATCAGACTGCTATCAGGGTCTTTGCCCCTCCACTCAGCTGTGTTTTGGAATTAAAATTCAAACCAGAAAGAAATGATTGCAACTCTGGGTGAAAGAAAAGTGGCTTGCAGGAATGGTCTCAGTCAGTGAATATCTGATTTTGTGGATGGGAAAACCTCCAAATCATAACAAGATGTCCACTATCAACTTCTTTCCTTGACAAGAGTCCAAAACAAGTTAGATTTTTCCAAACTTGAGTCAATATTAGCAATCTCTTTCATAGATTGCCTGTGATGTTTCACGTTCTAGTTTAGTGTTTATCAATAATAAAACTTTGCTTTGTCTTAGAAAAACAGCACAACAGCTTTAGGAAATACCAAGGAAGAAGAGAAAGGGAGAAAGCAAGCACTTTGAGTCTATCGTAGTGTGGAAATCCTGAGTAAGCATTTCTCTCCTGGAGAAGAAGGCGCTCCAGAGGTCTGTATCTGAGCAGACTGACTCTGGTTCTGAGCTTCCTCTCCATGTGTGGGCAGGCGCAAGCTGAGTCCTCATCTGATCCTCCAAGGGCCTTAGTGGCCTTGTCAAGCCATCTACCATAACTATCACCCTTATATATTATCAGGAGGGATTAGGGTCTGGAAAAGATCATCCTGCATGGAAAGGTGGAGGGTCAGCAAAAGTGGGAAGAGCCTCAATGAGGTGGAATGACGGGTTAAAGGGTCTATTGTGAAGACGGTGCAGCATCTGCCAAGGTTTTCATTTGCTGTTCATAGGGTTGCTTCGAGTCACTGTAGCCCCTATTTATTTATTTTCATTGACTGTCGAATCTGATTCTATCCATAGTTGACCCTCCAGCAGGTTTTCAGAGGCAGTTGATCACATGGAGGAGATTGCCTATCCTTCTCTCATGGAGCAGCTGATGGATTTGAACGGGGTGCCTTTGGGATTGCAGCACAGCTTCTTACCACTAGGTCACCAGAGCTCCCTCACTGAGCCTAGAGTCTTCTAAAACAACCCTCATATCCGCACCAGGCCAAGTGAGTCCCCACTGTATCATCTCTCCCAGAAGTGCCAGCTTGGCCCACCTTGTCTGACTATCCTGTCAACACTGGGAAGACTTATCCTGGTATCCACTAGTAGCTCCTCCCAGCTCTCCCACAGGTCTCAGAAACAACACTGTCTGCTCACAATTCCCATCCCCTCCTGCCCCAGCAGAGCAAATTATGCAAATAGAACATAAGGGACCCATTTTCTCACAGTTTTTGGAAGACTGGTGTCTCTGGAGTGCTGGGGCATCGCTGTCTTTACTGTGAGAAGTTTTCAGATTTCCCTGGATGAAAGAGGAATTATGACCAGCCTAAGATGAAGATAATCTTGTTTGCATCTACAATATCCAGCAGGTACGGAGCATGCAGCAGGATACAACAAGTGCATGGCATGTGGAAGACCACCAGTCAGAATGAACTGGAGTGTTGTCCACAAGGGCCTAGGTGAAGGCTGGTGGAACCCACAGATGGAAGGGGTTTGCTTCTGTTTGCTTTGCAGGGAACCATGGACACTAAGGTCTGACTCCATATAATTGAGGTCACAAGGCAGACTTGGAATGTGTAGCTCTTGTAAACAGATTCCAATGACCCAGCACTTGGGACTTTCTGAGTTCACTGCACATGCTTAGAAAAGAGAAAATGTGAACTTGTCTCCAGCAAATGCTTAGGATTCTTTGGAGGAACCAACAACTTCCCTGTGACTCCAGGAAGTCTAAATGGACACTCAGTCCTGTCCCATCTGAAGAGCCTGCCCCATGGAGTGACTGATGCCAGGCCCTCCACCTGGAACCCTGAGCCCCTCCTGGACCACAGGATGCAAGCAACAGAACGTGGACAGCCTCTACAGGAAAACCAAGACAGAGGCAAGTGTGAGCCCTGGGCTGAGCCTCTGGGGGTGACACCAGCCCGGTCAGTCCCAGGGTACATGACCCTGGACAAGCCTGTGAAAACCCTTACATGCCATTGAGTTGGTTCAGAGTCAGAATGGCCCTATGCCTCACAGAAAAAAGCATGGTGTGGACCTGTGCCAGCCTCATAATAGTTGCCCATTGTTGCAGTCACTGTCAACCCATCTCAGTGAGAATCATCCTCTTTTTTGCTGACCCTCTACTTTAGAAACATGATGTCTTCTCCAGGACTTGTTCTCTCCAAATAACATGTCCAAACTACGTGAGACGAAGCCTCACGATCCGTGCTTCCAAAGAGCTCACTGGCTGCATTTTGTCCGAGATAATTGCTTGTTCTTTTAGAAGCTTATTATGTAGTCAATATTCTTTGTCAAAATTATAGTCCAATGGGCTCAAGTTTTCTTTGTTTGCCTTCATAATTTTCCATCTTTCCCTGAATATGTGTTGTTGTTGTTGTTATGTGCCGTCGAGTCGCTTGCGACTTATAGCGACCCTATGTACAACAGCCCTAAACTCTGCTCTGTCCTGTGCCAATCGCACTGTCTCTGACACTCCCATCCCGATTATCCCAGTCACTGAATTAATCCGCCTCATAGAGGGCCTTCCCCTCCCGCGCCGTCCCTCCACCCTCCCAAGCATGATGTCCTTCTCCAAGGACTGGTCTCTCCTCACAACATGTCCAAATAGCTTTGTTAACAGTTCCCAAAGTGACATCTTTACTTTTGAAACACTTTAAAGAGGTTTTGCTGTGTGGTTTTTGCAGCAGAGGCAATATTAATTTCTTTTTCATAGGCATTGTTTGTGGATCTAAGTAAAATGAAATCATGGACAGCTTCAATATTTTCTGTTTATCATGATGCTTCTTAAGTGGCCCCATTGAAGATTTTTGGTTTTTTGATGTTGAAGTGTGATCCGTACTGAAGTCTTGGATGCTCATCAGTAAGTCCTTCAAGCCCTCTTTCAGCAAGCAAAGTTGTATCATCTGCTTATCTCGGGTTGTTAATCAGCCTCTTTCAATCCTGATGACACATTCTTCTTCAAATAATACAGCTTCTCAGATTATTTATTCAACACACAGATGGAATAGTCATTGTGAAAGAACACTACTGTAATGCACACCTTTTCTGATTTTAAACTATGCAGTGTTTCCTGTTTTGTTTGAATGACTGCCTCTTCATTTATATACAGGTTCTGCAGGAGCAAAATGAAATGTTCTGGAATTTCCATTCTTCTCAATGGTATCCATAATTATGTAAAATTCCATAGAGTCAAGTAAATTTTCAAAGTCAAGGAAATATCTTCGAACTATGGCTGTTGTCATCAAGGTGGAACTGACTCATTGCAATCCTCTTCCAGGTTTCTGAGACTACCAATCTCGCAGGAGAAGATTGCCCATCTTTCTCTCGAGGAGCAGTGCATAGATTTGAACCACCTACCTTTTGGTTAGCAGCACAACTCCCGGCTGGGTGGTCCCTGAGCTCCTCCAATGAAGCATAATGCTGACAGCAGGTTGTTCTCCAGGGGCAGAGCCAGGTGCCCAAGTTAGCACTGGACAAAGTTCCTTATCATTGTCTTGAGAAAAGTGTCCCTGCCTTGTAAATCTAGCTAGGGGCTCATTGAGCTTTTAAAAGGATTTAGCTCCATTTCAAAGGGATGGACGGGTGGGGGGGGGGCGGGAAATGACATGTTTTCTAAGGAAATAGTGTAAGAAAATGTGGATGAGGATCTCTCCCTTTTTTGCAGTGATAGAAAAAGCATTTTCTTCTTATTTTGGATCTGCATTTGGCCCTCCAGAGTTGATGTAAGGCAGTCACAGGAGAAAGGCACTTCAGAGGAGTGGACAGCCAGAAGACTGACCTTGGAACTGATTCTGTGAAGGATTCTGTAGACCCTAGTCAAAGAGGCAAGGGGGCATGGAGGGTGAGGCATGGGGGCTGGAGCTCTAGGATACTATGACCTTAGGCCATGGGGTAAAAGAGTAGTGGTAATTGCTTTGCCAACCCAAAAGTACAGTGTTCGAATCCACCTGCTGTTCAGTGGGAGAAAGATGAGCAATCTCCTCCTCCGTGATTAATTGTCTCTGAGAACCGGTTGGAGGGTCAGCTATGGTTCAACAAGGAGTAAGTACAAAGATCGTGAGGCAAACTGGTCTTCTTCACTCACTCATTGCAGTTGCATTGGAACAGACTCAGCTGAACCTCCAACAGTTTTTCACACACAGGAGGAGATCGCCTATCCTTCCCCTGCAGAGCCACTTGCTGTGGCTGTTAGGTCCTGACTCACGACCCAGAGAACAAGGGATCTGAATCTTGACATATCCTGTACTATTGTCATTATCTCTGATATACTTGAACTCATTGTTACAGTCTCTGTGTCAATCCATCCCATTGAGAGTCTTTCCCGCTTTAGTCGACCCTTCTACCTTTCCAAGTATGATGTCCCTTTCCAAGGAACAGACTCTCCTAGCAACATGCCTAAAACATGTCAGACAAAGCTTCCCCATCCTCCCATCCTTGTCTCCAAGGAGCAGTCTGGCTGTACTTTTTCCAAGACGTATCTGCTGGATTTTTTGGCAGTCCATGGGATATTCACTACTCTTCTCTAACACCACGGTTCAAAGATATCAATTCTTCTGTAATCCGCACTCGTTGTCCAACTCTTAGCTGTATAGCAAGTAATTGAAAATGCCATGATTTGGATTAGGTGCACCTTAGTCTTCAAATTCTCCTCAGTGATTTGAAGTGGTACCTGACAGAGGACTTCCCCAACAAATTGCTTCTCCTCTTCTCCTGACTGCTACTTGACTTGGTACCAAGGGTGTTGATTGTGAATCTAAGTAAGATGAAATCATTGAACCTTTTCTCCATCTCTCATGGTATTGCTTATTGGTTCAGTCATGAAGATTTTTGTCTTCTTGATGTTTAAAAAGTTAAAAATTATTGAAGGTTATGTCTTTGATGTGCAGTAAGCATTTCAAGTTCACCTTACTTTTGGCAAACAAAGAGGTGTCATCTGCATAATACAGGCTGTTGATGAGTCTCCGATCCCGATCCCACATTTTTCTTTGTAGAGTCTAACTTCTCAAATTAAACAGATATAGAGAAAAGATATAGCTCTGATGCATACCTTTCTTAATCTTAAACCACGCATTGTTCCTTTGCTCTGTTTGGATGACAGCTTCTTGGTCTAACTATAGATTTCATGAGAACACAATTAAGTATTACAGGATTCTGTTATTCTTAGTGGTATTATTTATTTTGATCTACACAGTCAAATGCCTTAGTATAGTCAATAAAACACAAATAGACATCCTTTTGGTATTATCTGCTTTCTTTCAATATCTATCTGACATCAGCAATGATATCCCTAGTGCCAAGCCTCTTACTGAAGGATGCTATGGGTAAAATCTTGAACTGTTCAGGAAGAATCAAAAGAAGATGGAGGGAATACACAGAGTCACTGTATCAAAAAGAATTGCCTGGTACGGAAACATTTCAGAAAGTAGCATATGATCAGGAACCAATGGGGATGAAGGAAGAAGCTCAAGCTTCACTAAAGGCATTGGTAAAAAAAAAGGAGGCCCCAGGAATTGGTGAGATATTAACTGAAGTGTTTTAACAAACAGATGCAGCCCTACATACGATTGCCAGTCTATGCTAATAAATTTGGAGGCCAACTATTTGGCTAACTGACTGGAAGAGATCCATATTTGATCCCATTTCCAAGAATGGTGATACAACAGAATGGAAAAATTATTGAACAATATCATTAATATCACATGCAAGTAAAATCTTGCTGAAGATTATCCAAAAATGTCTGCAACAGTACCTCAACAGAGAACTGCCAGAAATTCATGCTGAGTTTAGAAGAGGTGAGTCCTGATGCATTCTAAATACTCGAGAGGCGCCAACTTTGGGTTAGTAGTGAAACAGTCTTCAGGCTATGCCACCAGAGCAGGCTGCGAAAACTCAGAATGCTGCAAGAAGGGTGAGGGCGAAGGAAGCTGTGGGAAGATTTGATATATTTCGTGCTTGTTTGCATTTTTCCAGTGGGTGGGACCTTTGCAGTCTTAGATCCTGAAGGCAAGATGAAAGCTGGGGGCAAAAGAGAGGAGCTGATGGAGGAGGGGATGGTGGGCAGAGGAAGACTAAATATCCACTGCCATCAAGTTGATTCCAACTCCTAGCAAGCCTCCATCATGTTTCCAAATCTTTATGGGAGAAAACTCTCCATCTTTCTCCTTCAAAGAAGTTGGTGGGTTTGAACTGCTGACCCTCCAGTTATCAGTGCAACTTGTACTGTTCAATGACACCAGGACTCCTTAGGGGAGGCTAGCAGTTTCTATCCTCCCTTAGGGTGTTCCCTAGGCCTGCATCCTGTGCCATCCTAGTACCCCCACCACATACTCTCTGAGAACCCCTAAATTTTTTTTTCTTTAATTTATTTATTTTTCATTTCAGTGAACATCTACAGAGATTTTGGAATTCCATTCATTCATTGTTGCACCCCTCTCCCCGCCCCCCAGTCCCCACCCCCTGTTTGCTCCTCTCCTTCAAACGCAAAAAAAATTTCTTATTTGCTTAGCCCTTTAATTCTGATCCTGTGAACCCACCACACTAGTCATTCTTCCCCCTCGCCAGCGATTCCCCCAGCCCCTCAGATTCCATTGTCTGCAGCCTAACTTAGTTTCTTAACCCTTGGGTCTCAGTGATTACCGAGCATAAGAAGAAACATCCATCTGACTTTTGGGGGTAATTTAAAACCAGCCTCTCTCAAAGTTCTTTTAATTCTCATGTATGTCAGAGTATAACTGTGCTTTGTAGGATTTTCTGTGACAGATATTTTTGGGTGTAGCTATCCAGGCCTTTCTTTCTAGGTACTTCTAGTAGTTTTGAACCTCCAGCCTTTTGCTTAGTAATAGAGTGTGCTATTTGCACCATCTAGGAACTTTAGCTCTTTGTACATTTCATTACAATACTTTGCTTTGTCTTCTTGGATTGTCCTTTGAAATCTTCTTTTAGCTCCTTAATTTCTGTTTTCTTTTTTATGAAACATATTATTTATTTTCCATCAACCTTATTTCCACTTTATAAAAGATAGTTCGTTCCTTAACTTCCTTATTTCTTCCCTTTGCTTTGGCTTCGCACTGCTTTAGTGCAATATTCAGAGTCTCTTCTGACATCCATCTTGATCTTTTCTTCCTCCTCTGCCTTTGTAAGGACATTTTGCATTCTTCATGGATGATATTCTTGATATCCTCCCACAACTCATCTGGTCATTGCTCAGTAGTGTTCAAGGCCTCAAACCTGTACCTCAGAGGGTTTTGAAATTCAGGAGGGATAGAGTCAAGGCCAAATTTTGGTTCTTGTGGATTTGATTTAACCTTGTTTAGCTTTAGTTTGAACTTGCATATAAGTAGTAGTTGATAATCTGTTCCAATCAGTGCCTGACCTAGTTTTCACAGTTACTACTGACTCTTAAGGCATTTGCTGCAGAAGGTCAAGAACTGCAGCCTTAAATATGGATTGAAACTCGACATCAAGAAAACAAAGTTTCTCACCACTGGGCCAGGGAGCATCATGATAGACGATGAAAAGATTAAGATTGTTAACAGTTTCAATTTGCTTGGCACAAATCAACACTCTTGGCACCAGCAGCTAGGCAATCAAAAGATTAATTTCACTGGGTAAATCTGCTCTCTGAGGCCTCTCCAGAGCAGAGAGAAGCAACAATGTCAGTCTAGAGCCTAAGGTATGCCTGATCCAGGCTATGGTCTTTGGAATTACTTGCTATGCATCAGAGAGCTGGGCAATGACTAGGGATGATAGGAGAATTAATGTCTTTGAGCTATAATGCTGAAGAATATTATTAAATATATTATGAGTTACGGAGAAAAACAGGTTCGTCCTGGAGAGAGTGAAACCAGGCTGATCCTTGGAGGCAAGGATTCTGAAGCTTCATCTGACATACTTTGGGGGTGTTGCAAGGAGGGACCCATCATTGAAGAGGGACATCATGCTTGGGAGGGTGGAGGGACAGTGCAAGAGAGAAAGACCCTAGATGAGATTAATTGATACAGTGACCGGGGTAATGGGGTAGGTGTGTTAGAGACAATAATGTTGGCTCAGCATAGAGCAGGGTTCAGATCTGTTGTACACAGGGTAGCTGAGTCACAAGCAACACAATGGCACATGACAACAACAGGAACTTCAGGCAGATTCTAGGAACCTAGGAATATTTCTGAGACGTACAGGTAAGGGCATTTGAAGGAAGCAAAAACCCAAAAGCTCAGGAGTTCTGCTGGCATAGTCCATAGTAAATTGTGCTGCTAGCCCAAAAGGTGATGCCCCACTGGAGGTTCAAATTCACCAGAGACTCCACAGGAGAAAGATGGGCACTCGTTTTCGGTGCCTCTGAAAACTTACTGGAGAGGCAGCTAGTAATGGAGTGATATAAATAAATCCAGAATTATCCAAACATATCAGTATACTTATGAAACTGACATCAGTTTTCTCCAGTCTGCAAAACTGGTTACTTTGCCTTAGACTTTTCCCCACACCATTACATTTCTTTAGTTATGTAAAGTTCTTTAACCAGCCTATTTACCAAGAGAGGAAGTACATCAATCCTAGACTGAAATTGTTTTTCTCAGCCATATGTAACTTAAATTGCCAATTTACCAGGAAGGGGAATGCATCACTCCTGAATTAGCCTTTACCTTTCAAAACTGTTTGCTCAGGCATATGTTAACTATTTCATAAATTGTCTACTTTCTAGTAATTATGTGTCAACTGTTCTTTTCAAATGTAGAAATCCTGTAACTTTAGCTAACAGAAGTCTAACCCAAGTATAAAAACTTAATGATCACTTGCAGGCAGAGAGGCAATTTTTAAGAAGAGTTCTCTCTGTTCTCCCAGAGCTGAAAAAAAAAGTGCTTCAGATATTGCAATCCATCTGTTTTATTGGCAATTGACTACAGAAAGAAGCCCTTACTTTCAGTAACATTTGGAGACGGTTTTCGACTTCATGGCAAGGCGGTTTCTTTTAAACAGTGGGAATTCTGTCCTTCTGCACAACCCTTCCTGGCTTTTCTGGATCTTGCCTAAGAGCTCTTTTAAAACCTCACAGCAATGCAAATAGTTTTGATAACCGATAGCAATGCAAATCTTTCTTGCTCATAGTAATGCAAATAAATTTTGCCCCAAGGGAGGAGATGTAATAACTTCCCTCCCCTCTATCCTCAGAAAAGGCCACTTTTCCTCCAAAGGTACACTCCCTTTCCTGTAATCAACTAGTGCTACCTCACTTTTCTTCTGAACTGATCAAAGCTTCTTTCTGGTTCTCTCATCAATAGTGATTTAAATAAAATTGAGAATAGGAATTGCTTATGTGTGAAGCAGTTGAATTCTGGAAAATGGTTTCTCTTGTCTTGGTGAGGGTCAGGTGTGGACTGATCAGTTGGATTTTTTTGTTCACAGTCTGGTGTGAGCGGAATGGATTTGCCAAATTTAACTAACAATGAGCTGTGGGCTGGAAGCCTCTTGGTTTAGAGTCAGCCAGGATCTGGTGAGGGGCCATGTATTTAAAAAGAGGTGGAGCTCTCAGGCCTGCAGCCCTTGGGCCTGGAGTTAATTGAGTTTGGAATGAAAATTCTTCTAAGTCATATAACATTGGTCTATTGATTTGCTGTACTGAAGTAATATGGGGTTACTGTGATGATGAATGTTGTGCCACTCCCATCATAGACAGTGTTTGGAGGAGTTCCCAGATTGATTTAGGTTTGGAAGCAGGAGTGGCATCCACTTC
>NW_006399978.1:4435345-4447603 GCF_000299155.1 Elephantulus edwardii | reverse complement strand
CCCCCCCCCATTCTTTCGTTGTTACACATTTTCTTCCTTGTCCCCCCCTCCCCTCCAGTTCTCTTTTTTTCTTTGGAAAAAAGTTTTTTCACTGTTATACAGTCTCTCCACCACCACGACTTTGCTATGCAACTCTTATTCTGGACTCTTGTCATGCCAATAATACCTATTCATATGTTCGTTTTATACAGTTCTGTCCCTCATCTGCTTCAATGCCATGTACATATTATTTATTCCCTCTTTTCTTTGTTTCCCCAAACTCTCTTATCAGTTCTGTTCTAGAATAGTCACATTATACTGTATTTGTCTTTTTGTGACTGAGGTCTTTCAGTCAGCATAATGTCCTCCATGGTCACCCATTTTGTAGAATATTTCACAAATTCTTTGTTTTTCAGTGCTGCATAATATTCCATTGGTGAATTTTTCACAGCTTCTTTATCCATTCATTTATTGATGGGCATTTGGGTGTTTCCAACTCTTTGCTATTGTGAACAAAGTAGCAATAAGCATGGGCGTGCATATATCTGCTTGGGTGGCAGTTCTTGTTTCTTTAGGGTATATTCCGAATAGTGGAATTGTTGGGTCAAATGGTATTTCTATTTCCAACTTTTTGAGAAAGCGCAATACTGCCTTCCATAGTGGTTGCACCATTTTACACGCCCATCAACAATGAATAAGGGTTCCAGTCTCTTCACAACCTCACAAACATTTGTTGCTTGCTGCACTGTTAAATTTTGCTATTCTTACTGGGATGAGATGAAATCTCATAGTTGTTTTGATTTTCATCTCTTTTAGAGCTAAGGACTTTGAACATTTATTCATGTGTTTGTTCATCATTTGAATGTCTTCTTTGTTGAAGTGTCTGTTCAAGCTTGTGCCCATTTTGCAATTGTGCTGTTTACCTTTATCTTGTTGTGGCGTTCACATATTCTATAGATTCTACATTTAATCCCTTATCAGGCATGTCATTACCAAATATTTTTTTTCCAGTCTGCAGCTTCCCTTTTTACCCTGTTGGAGAAGTTTTTGGATGTGCATAGGGATTTGATTCTTAGAAGGTCCCATTCATCTATTTTATCCTACATTGTTTTCAAGAACAAATTCTTTCAAATTCCCTCACTCTCCCACCCATCAAATTGTACAACCCCATCATTAAGCTCTCCCTTCCCCTGCACATCCTCATCCCTCTGCTTCCAACCTCTCCCACCCCTTTTGGATCCTTATACTAATTCTACAGTAATGGTTTTATACAATATTTATTCTTGTGGGACTGAGTTAGTTCACTCAGCATAAGGCTGCCCAGTCCCTCCCAAGTTAGGTAATAATTTACAAAATCATTGCTCCTGCGTGATGCATAGTATTCCATTGTGTGAATATACCATAATTTCTCAATCCATTCATTTGTGGTTGGACATTTGGGCTGTTTCCGTGTTTTTGTGGTAGTGAATAATGCTGTTATGAACATTGGTGTACAAATCTCAGTTTGTGCCTCAGTTCTTGTTTTCTCAGGATATATTCCAAGTAGTTGAATAACTGGGTCATATGGAATTTCTATGTTCAGATTTTTGAGGAAGTGCTGAACTGCCTTCCAGAATGCTTACACCATTTCAAAATCCCACCAACAATATATAACAGTTCCTTTCTTGCCACATCCTCTCAAACATCTATTACTTGCTGCCCTATTAAATTTTGCCACTGTTACTGGAGTGAGATGGTACCTCATTGTGGTTTTGATTTGCATTTCTCTTATTGCCAGTGATTTGGAGCATTTCTTCATGTATCTGTTGGCCATCTGAATATCTTCCTCTGTGAAAATTCTTTCCATGTCTTTTGCCCATTTTGTGATTGGGTTATCAGCCTTTTTCTTGTGGAGGCCCAGGAGTATTCTCTAAACTTTGGTTCTAAGACTCTTGTCTGAGACGGTATTATCAAATATTTGTTCCCAGTCTGTAGGTTTTCTTTTCACCCTTTTGGAAAAAGTTTTTGATGCACACGTGGAGTTAATCCTTAGAAGGTCTCATGCATCAATTTTATCCTCCTTAGACTGTGCATTTCTGGTTGTACTTGGCTATCTCTTTATATGTTGGACTAGGGCTTCTAAGCTAGATCCCAGTTTGTCTCTTATGAATGTAATGGTTTTAAGCTTTACTCCCAGGTCTCTGATCCATCTTGAGTTGATTTTTGTGTATGCTGTGAGATGTGGATCCTGTTTCTGCTTTCCGCAGGTGGAATTCCAGTTTTGCCAGAATCATTTGTTGAAGAGTTGGTGATTATTTTTTAACATGGGCAATTGAAGGAGCTCTGGTGTTGTAAGCTTAGTTGGTTAAAGTGCCTATCTAGTAAACAGAAGAACCAAGGTTTACCCAGTGGGGCTTCCATTCTCTTTGCTGATTTAGTTAGCTCTGGTTGTGTCTTCTGAAGGAAATTACACTGCCAACCCAGACACCATGCCACTCTGGTGGTTCAAACCACCACAGTCACTTTGAGGAAGAAAATTTCCACTTATAAAATTGGAAATCCAGTCCTCTATGAGTCAATTATGAATCAATGGCAAATGAGAGTTGAGGTGTTGTCAGGAATTCTGGTGTTTTAGCACATTAGGTGTTGCGCTGCTAACTGAAAGATCAATGGTTTGAATCCATCAGCTGCTGCAAGAGTAGAAAAATGGGCAGTCTTCTCTGGTAGAAATTGATCATCTCAGAACCCTGAGGGAAGGCTGCTATGAGTCATAACTAACTGACAGAAACGGGTTCTTCTCCGCTCCCCCCGCCATGGGTTAATTTAAGGTTGGAACACCCTAATGGGGCACATTGTTAGGTAGCTTAACTACTAATGAAAAGGTTGGAGGTTTGAGTCCACCTAGTCTCCACAGAAGAACGGCATGTGGAGGGGATCCACTTCTGAAAAATCTTCCGCTGATCCTGTGAGACATAGACAGCTTTACTTGGGGTTGCAATGAGTCCAAAAACCAGTATTTTGGCTTCAGAGCCTACTTTGTTGTACTTAAAATTTTATGAAGAAGTCATATTTTTCAGGGTGAGTGGGGATGGTGCTTTAATCCCAGGAGGCAAGCTGGCTTTAAGACCAGAAAGACCCCTGTTCTGGGTCAGTTATCTTCTCATGGAGAGAAACTACTCTATGCCTATCAGTCTCTCAATGTGTACCAGTGGTTACTGGATGTGCAATAGATTCAATGGACAAGACAGTGTTGGGATTTTTTTTTTACGTGTTGAGATTTTTAAGAATGACTTTTCTATGCATTGGCTGAGATCTGACCACACGGTCAGGTAAAATGTGTACATAAAAATGAATCTTTGAGGCTCTGCCTGCCACCATTAGCTCCCCAGGTGAGGTGACACAGTCTCCACCCACCTCAACTGCAGACACACGATTTGCTCCTCTGCTCAATGTCTTCAACATCACCAGTCACAAAGCCAATATAAGAGAAAGAGCTAACCAGACTAGAGAGACTGTGTTGAAGCGTAGCCTGACGGAGCCAGGGTCAGAGCCGGAGCCCTTGAGATGGGACCCTCAACACCAGGAAAGAAGAAAAAGCATAGAGAGCAGCGTGTGCCCCCTAGAAGGTTCCTGCACCAGAGATGCCTTGCTGATGACTAAGAAGCTGTCTTGATTAACTGAGGGGCTGTATCTTGTTGTTAACTGAGAGGCTGTCTGAACTAATTGAGGGATTGTGTCTTGCTGTTTACCTGACTTGGAACTATTATTTATAGTCTTTTATATTTATTATTATTAGCATCACTATTTATAATCATTTATATTTATTAATAGTAGTAGTTTATATTTAAACTATTTATACTATTCACCATGTGATATTATTTACCTTCCTCCTCTCCCCTCCCTGCAAATCTGTTTCCCTAACTAATTCCACAACTTTGAGTAACAGATTCTATAAAGTCTATGTGGTCATTTACCAGGAATGTCACACCCACTGATTAGCAGAGGTAGGTGCAGGAAAGGAGAGGACCATTTCTGAACTTACAGGACTGTGGATGTTGTTAACGAGGACAGTTCCCCTTTGAGGAGTTAGCAGAGCCTGGCTCCCCATTGTCCTTGCTCTGCTTATGGACCGAGTAGTATAATTAATATAAGAAAAGCCACTGAAAGCAAAATTGGGGCGGGGAGGAGGTCTTAAGTTAGTAACGTGGTTTGGATCTGCACGACTGGAACCAAAACCATCTGATTTTATGATTCATTTTAAAAGCTAAGGGTCCTTCGCTAACAGGTCTGTGCTAAAGCATGAAATAATTGCAGAAGAAAAAGATATAACCTTTCACAAACTGCAGGGAGACTGCGAAAAATAGATTATCTTGCATGTCGTCAGCCTTCAGTAAAATACTCATTGAATATTTGAGCAGTTTAAAAAAAAAAAAAGACCAGAAAGAAACAGAGCTTGTGAGCAGGTTTGTGCAGTCTGAGGGCTAGAGGGTGCAGAGGAGACACACACGGGCAGTTCTCAGGAAATGGTGGCAACGGGGGTGAGGCTGGGGAGCAGTCACAGGATTGTGACCCCTCAGAACAGCACCAACCAGCATTGCCAGAGAGATGTCAGGGCCTAGCAGCAGATCTGTCTGCAGGAACACGACTTCACGACAGGCCAGTCGGACCATCCAGCTCCCCCAGGGTCTTTGCGATGACAAGGAGTCACAGCTGGAGGCACTGGGCCTTGAATGGAGACACTGCCTGGCTGCACCTGGTCAACCAAGCAGCTGCAGCCATTTGCAAATGCTGTCACCATGGCTTCCCTTGGCTCACTTTATCCCATGCCACCCTACGGTACTCAACTGCCAGACCCAAATCAGGCTACTGAAAACAATGGCTAGTTGTCTAGTCAACTCGGATTCATGGCAACTCCACGCACAGCCCTGTCTGTGTCATCTCCACAGCCCCTTGGGATGCTCAGTCTAATGTTGAGCTGCTCTGTTTTTCGGGTGTCCCCCAGAAGGGAGCTCCAGGGGCCTAGTCCATAGGGAGTTGGGCTGCTAACCCAAAGGTCATGCCTCAGTAGTCGTTCAAACCCACCAGTGACTCCAAGGGAGAAAGATGGGCAAGCTCCGTAAGTGTAATTTACAGTCTCTGAAAAGCCAGTAGAAGGTCATCTGTGAGTCGGTTCAGACTTGACAGCAGTGACTGATTTCTGATTTAACTTGGCTAGAGGAGGCTCATCTATTCTGAGCCATTGGGTTTCTGTTGGTTAATTTTTGGAGTAGATCTCTAAACCTTTCTTCCAAGTCTGGAAGCTTCCTCAGAGCTTACCCACCATGGGGGACTATGCTGTTATTTGATAAACTGGTGACAGCTTCCAGTATCCCAAGAACACCCAAGCCACATAGGTAGGTAATAATAATAACAATGACAATACTAGGGATTCGAGGGAACTTTTGTCCAAGTCTCTGGGGTCCTGCTGGTCCAGTCGAGGAGTCAGGGCCCTTTCCACTGTGCTCAGGCTGTGCGAGGCTCTCCCCACCCCATCTCATCTCACTCGTACTGGCTGTGTGTGGTCCAGCAGTGTGTCACCAGAGGCCAGTTAGATTGACTTGTGCCCTAGAGACCCTATAACCCTAAAGACCAGTACATCATCCTGGTCAGGGGGAGCCTGGACACGTGGGCCGAGCCCAGCATCCCCCAGTCTGCGGCCAGGAAGGGCCTGCACAGCAACAGTTTCCTCATGGCTGCTCAAGAGTGACCACGCTTCTGCTTCCTCCCCTGACGGACCGCACACCTGCTCTCTGGCCAGACGGTTCTTGGGGGGTTTCCACCCTCAGACAGCTGATTCACCTCCAAGCACTCAGGTGGGGCAAAGACAGCAAACACCCAGGCTTTGTCTTCATGGGATTTGTGGGTGTGAGGGAGCCCATCTCTTCATTTGTTCATCATTCATTTCTCTGCTTATTTGGTCATTCAGTCATCATTCAATTCATTCATTCATTCATCCATTCAGTTCATTCATTCAATTAATTCATTCAATCATTCAGTTCATTCATTCATCCCTCCAATTCATTCATTTATTCCTCCATTCAGCACATTCATTCCTCGGTGCTGTCTCAGGCAGGGACACCTACTCACTCACAGAACAATCTTCTTCAGTGGTTATCACAACTCAGGATGGGTGGGTGAGTGAGTTGGGCCTCAAGAAGCAGAGGATAAGAGAGCTCTGTTGGCCTAGTGGCAAGAAGCTGCACTGTAATCCCAGAGGTATGCGATTCAAACCCATCAGATGCTCTGCTGGAGAAAGAACAATCTCCTCCTGTACCAGTTAGATCCGATTTGACAGTACACACACACAAAAAAATAACAAAACGTTTTTAAAAAAGAAGCAGAGGACATGAACTCAACCACTGGGACACCACAGCATCTGCAGACACTTGAGGTTGTCACAATTAAAGTGTCACAACTACTGGAGTCCAGGGAGGCTGCTGAACACCCTGCGTCCTGGACCCCTCTCAACAAGGAAGATCCAGTGCTGAGAGGGCCCATACTTCCTCCCTGGACCACATCTAGCCTGTTGAAGTCCCTTGCACCTGGGTGTGGTGTGGGGTGAATGCCTCACCCACCCATGACTAACACACCTGACGGCCATCCTGCTAGGGTTAGCTGATCCTCCGTGAAACACACCACAGAAAGCATTCTCTGAATCCCCATCTGTGCCTTCTAGATGCTCTGAGTCCTGGTTGTCATCTGCCCACCCCTTCTGTGACTGCCCTGGCTCTTCCTAGGAGCTTCAGCTGGCACCTCAAGGAGCATGAGGTTCATATGAAGACCCCATCCTTAAGGAATCCTTCCAAGAACCCTATGGAGGATCTGAGGCCTGGATGCTGGTCCAGGGTGAAAAGCTGGGTCAGAAATGCTTCCATGTAGTTAGGAAGATGGAGCTTAGAAGGGTGTGAATCATGGTGACTGGCTGGGTGCAGCGAGAGGAAGTGACAGTGAGGCAGGTGGAGGATACCTTTTGAATGGGAGAACAGGACCTCTCTAAGGGCTGGAATGCCAGTGTTCAGGCCAAACAGCCTTACCAGGCTCACCTTGTGCAGAAGAGTGTGCGTAGACGTAGAGGTCGGGATAAGGGAGGCCGGGGCTGGACCAGGGAGGCCAGATGGAGGCCTGACCTTCAGGAGGCAGAGCTGGAGTCTAGGGTGAAACAGGTATGGAGGACTCGATCCACTGAAGTGGCCTCATGGACCCTAGCAAAGAGGGAGCCCTGAGAGCCTGAGTGGGAGAGCTTGCCAGCTGGTCCCCCCACACCCTCTTTGTGATCACAGGAAACCCCCGGGAACCCCATACAGCGCTGCTCTTCACAAGAATCTACTGGACACGTTCTCTTAAAACTTACTTTTCCCAGGTCTCCAGGTCATGAGGTAGAGCCCTACCTTGTTCTGTCAATGCAGAGCAGGGACTCCATGGGATGCTACTGCCAGAGTGGACCCTGTGCTGTGCTCTGCTGTAGAACTGACTCCTGTGGGCATCGCTGTCACACCCAACGGGGTGTCATATCTGCAGAATGGAGCCTCATGGATGTCATGACCACTGAGTGTGGTCCTGCACATTAGGACATGGACCCTCTCACAAGACTGAAGGCCAAGGGCAGGGTGGGTCCTCAGCACAGGGACTCAGGGGCGTGAAATCGCACTAGGAAAACCTAGAGGAGGACCCTCCAGCTCCTGCTCACCAGGAATGAGAGGCTTCTAACTCCCACCTGCCTTTCCTGTCCTTTTCAGGAACACCAGCCTGTCAGCAGTGGTCTTGGTAGGCAGGCCTCCCAAACTATGAAGTCTGCAAGTCACTGAGTTGATGCGTAAAGATCCTTGTTAATTTAGAACACATTGTTATTAGGGAGTTCTGGTGGTATAGCCCTTGGGGAGTTTTGCGGCTAACCCAAAGGTCACAATTGTAGGGCACCTGGAATCCCCCAGCAGCTCCCGGGAGGGAGATGGGTAACCTCCTCCTGTGCAATTTACAGCCTTGGAAAGCAACGGTAGGTTAGATTTGAGTGAGCTCTGACATGTTGGCATGACAGATGTTGACATTTTTTTAAAGCAAATAAGAAAAAAAAAAATTATCAACTCCAAAATAAGCACAATTACCCAGTTTTGGCAAATGTGCTGGTGCAGCCCAATTTCTGCTTTGCACCCTGGTAACTCAGTGCAGGCAGTGCTGCTCCCCTCCAACCCAAAGCCCTCCTCTAACTGCTGTGGGAGCGACAGTATCTTCATCGTCCTCAGATTCACCCTTTAAAGAGATCCAAACCCACCGCCGTTGAGTTGAATATGACACATTGTGACCCTCCACAAGGCTGAGAATCCCTCTCTCTCTCTCTCTCTCTCTGTGTGTGTGTGTGTGTGTGTGTGTGTGTGTGTGTGAGAGAGAGAGAGAGAGAGAGAGAGTTTTTGTGATTTGACTGAAAATGTACAGAATTTTCAGGATGTAAATTGTATTTACATTCAAACATTCACATACACACACTTTTGTTATAGGACATACATGACAGTCATCTTACAGCCCTGTCTATTGTTTAGCTGCAAGCTGAATCACAGGGTAAGTCAATTCCAGGATTAAAGGGAGACGGGTTCTACAAGTCTCTATTAGACTAACAAGTCTGGCCATTTTTGTGAGTTTGAATCTTGTTCTAAGTTTTCTTCTACTCTGGCCAAGACCCTCTACTGTGATCCCTTTTGTAGTAGTAACTGACAGCCTCCTGTTTCTCCTATGGAGCAGCTGGTAAATTTGAACCAGGGACCTTTTGGCTAGCAGACCAACACATAATGCGCTACACCACCAGAGCCCCTCTGTAGGAGTGGGTCACTGATTGGTGTTTGTGTCTCAGCTGCTCCAGTGTAGGATCTGATGAGGGAAGGAAAGGAAGAAAGACTGAGGGGCACTCTATCAACCTCATCACCTCAGAACTCTCTGTTGCTTTCGGTAGAAAAGCCTCTTGGCCTCATCAAACCACCTTTGAATGAAGACATGTTGAATGGATGGATGGATGGATGGATGGATGGATGGATGGATGGATGTTGCATGAAATTTGAGTAAATGAGTGAAGAAATGCTAATGAATGGGTGGATGTTGAATGAATGAATAGCTACTGCATGGAAGAATAAATCGAAATCTACTGCACCTGCACTGGGGTCCATCGCACCTCATAGCAATCTTGTAGGACAGAGTAAAACTGCTCTGGGGGGGGGGTTCCAAAGTTGTAAAGCTTTCTGGAAGCCTCTTCTTTCTCCTGTGGATTGCTGATAGATCTGAACTACTGACTTTTTTGTTAGCAGCCCAGTGTTTAATCTACCACACTACCAGGGATCCTGAATGAATGGATTGAAACTGTCAATGATTTCATCTTGCTTGGATCCATAGTCCCTTGGTACCAGCTGTTAGGAAATCAGGAAACGTATTGAACTGGCAAAGTCTGCTGTCAAGGATATCTCCAAATACTGAAGAGCAATTATGTCAGTGTGAAGACTAAGGTGCATCTAATTCAAGCCATGGTCTTTTCAATCACTTGCTATGGATCAGAGGGCTGGACAATGAGAAAGGATGAAAGAAGAAGAATTGACATCTTTGAGCTATGGTATTGAAGAAGAGTACTGAATATCCCATGGACTCCCCCCCAAAATAAATAGATATATCTTAGAGAAAGTGCAGCCAGAGCGCTCCTTGGAGGCAAGGATTGGCAAAACTTCATCTCACGTACTTTGGGTATGTTGTTAGGAGAGACTTTCCCTTGGAAAAGGGCATCATGCTTGCAAAGGTGGAGGGTCAGTGAAGGAGAGGAAGACCCTCAATGAGATGGATCAACACAAAGTGACTGTGGCAATCGGCTCAAGTATGTCAGAAATGAGGGTGGCAGAATATAAAACAGGGTTCAACTCTGTTGTTGTTAGCATAGCTATGAGATGACTCAAGATCATCTGATGATACTTGACTCACTTGGCACCTAACAACAACACAGCTTGTTAAATGTTGACTGGACACATGTCTACTGAATTACCGTCGAGTGCGTGGATAAATGACAAGAAAGCCATCTGAGCAGTGCAGGGAGGGGCTTCCACGGGACATTTTGATGAGAAAGGAAATCTCAAAGATTGTGAACCAGAGAAGCCAAAGTTAGGGGCTTTAGCTCAGAACGTTAAAAATAGAGGCCGTTAAAAAATTTTTTTAAACAAACTGATGGAAATTCCCTGTATCAAAAGGAGCTTCTATGATTCAAGCCACAAAAGTTGGCCCTCCAGGAACTGAGGGCTGTTTCTTGAGAAGGAGCACAAACTCCAGGCACTTCTCTAGTGGGAGCCTGTGAGAGGCGCCGCAGCTGCTGAGGAGAAGGGGGCCTGGGAACGGGGGTGTGGAGGGGCTAGGGGAACAATCAACAGTCTTGGGAAAAGACATAGTCATTTTATTTATGGATTTCACTTATAACGCAAACACCCTATGTGGTGTTGGTAAATGTGATTTATAGCAACCCTATGCACCACAGAGCTAAACCTCAGCTGACCCTGCACCATCCTCGCATCTCAGCTGTGCCCAAGCCCAATTCATGCAGTCATTGTATCAGTTCATCTCATTGAGGGTCTATCAGTTCATCTCATTGAGGGTCTATCAGTTCATCTCATTGAGGGTCTTCCTCTTCTCTGACCATCAACTTTTCCAACTATGGTGACCCTTTCCAGGGACTAGTTCTTCCTGACAACATGGCCAAAGTATGTGAGTCTCCTCATCCTAGCTTCTAAGGAGCATCGTGGAGAGGATTTTTAGTTAAGGAAATGCCTTTGACCAATATGTACTAAATGTGGTTTTAGACAGAATAGCACATGTCAAGGTAGGACTTGCCCCACAGAAAATGATCTAGGCAAAGAATTTGTAGTAGATCCTAGACAAAGAGTTAGATACCGGAGACCAAAAATCAGTGTTACATGAGTTAAAGCAAACAAACCAAATGTAGCCCTGATGTGCAATCTCTGCCTGTTTCTATGATATAAATCTCCCATGTTCCTGCCAGGGCCATTTGCAAGTTATTTGTTGTTTCACACAAAGCAACAAGAAGGTTTTGGTTCTCATTGGCTTCCTCCTCCCCTCACTGCCTGAGTTCGGGGGTTGGGTGAGATGAACTAGAATGAGGGGAACCACATAGAAGGAGAAAGGCCTTAGGTTCATGTAGCTGCAGCATCTGAGAGTGAGAACTCTGCTCTCTGTGCCTCCGCTTGCTGTGCTCTAGTCCAAGCCTGGCCTGGGACCCAGATCTGTGACTGCCACGGGCCGTCACACTCCCTGCATCACTACTCTCTTTCTATAAAATGCTCTCATCATATGTGTGACTCCTGTCCTCATGGCTTCCTTCCCCCTGGTCCTCCAGGAACATGGTGTTGGCTGTGGGAGGTGTGACACAGACATCTTCCCTGAGGAACTTCGAAAATAAGGACAGCTGGGTATGTACAGCCACCCACATTCTCTCAGCTAGGGGTGAGACTTTTTAAATGTAATTTTTCAAAACACTGTATTATTTTGGAAAATTAACACACACACACACACAGCGCTTAAATGGTAAGCCCAAGGGGAGTTATGCTACTAACTCAGAGGCAAGCCTGGTGTCAGTTGTAACCAACCAGCAGCTCTGCTGGAGAAAAAGGGACAACCTCCTTCTGTGTGATTTATAGCCTGTATGTTGCTTCCAACTTGAGGACTGTGAGTGAGTTTATTGTGCTAAAATATATAAAGCAAAAATGTTGCCAACTTAGCCACTGTTAAGTGTGCAGTTTAGTGAAAGGGTGCAGCCGGAGTGCTCTCTGGACGCAAGAATGATGAGGCTCCACTACACATACTTTAGGCATATTGCTGGGAGGTGCTACTCCTTGGAGAGGGACATGATGCTGGGAAGGGTGGAAGGTCAGCAAAGGAGTGGAAGCTCCTCAATCAAGTGGATTGACACGGTGACTGCTGCAGTGGGCTCTTGTGTGCCAGGAAGTGCGAGGATGGTGCAGGATAGGACAGGGTTCAGATCTCTCATTTATAAGGAAACATTGCATGATTCAAAATCAGGAAAGGGGTGTGTCAGGGATGCAGCCTGTCCCCTTACCTTTTCAATCTGTATGCAGAATGGATCATTCAGGAAGCAGGGTTTTATGAGGAGGAGTGTGGCATCAAAATTGGTAGGAGACTCATTAACAACCTAGGATATGCAGATGACACAACCTTGCTTGCTGAAACTGAGGAGGACCTGAAGCACTTGCTTCAAAATGTCAAAAACTG
>NW_006399978.1:4427403-4435079 GCF_000299155.1 Elephantulus edwardii | reverse complement strand
ATGTTGTTAGCAAGTACAGCTTGCTCGGAGTCACAATCAACACAATCTTAACACCAGCAGTCAGGAAATCAAAAGATAAATTGTATTGGGAAAATCTGCTGTCATGGACCTCTCCAGAGTGCTGAAGAGCAATGATGTCAGTCTAGAGACAAAGGTGCACCTAATCCAGGCCATGGTCTTCTCTATTACTTGTTATGCTTTAGAGAATTGGACAATGGCTAAGGATGACAGAAGAAAAATAGATGCCTTCGAATTGTGGTGCTGGAGAAGAGTCTTGAAAATACCATGGACTGCCAAAAAACCAAATAGGTATTGGAGAGAGTGAAATCAGGTCTCTCCTTTGAGGCTAAGATTTTAAAGCTCCACCTCACTTACTTGGAGCACATGGCCAGGTGGAATCAGTCCTTGGAGAAGGCCCTCATGCTCAGAAATGTGGATGGACAGTGCAGGAGAGGGAGACCCCAGATGAGATGGGTTGATATACTATCTGGGGCAATGGGGGGTTGGTGTATTGGCATTAGTGAGACTGGCTCAGGACAAGAAAGGGTTCAGAGCTGCTGTACATAGGGTCACTATATGTTGCAGGTGACTAAACGGCACATAACATACTATGACAGATTTGGAAGCAGGAGTGGCATCCACTTTCTAAATAACATGCCTCTGGAAACTATGAACTTTGGTAAATGTCGATGGTTGTAGAGCGGTTTCAGGTCTTTTGTTCATAGGGTCGCTATGAGTCCTGCTCGACTAGAAGGCAATCAGCAACAACAACATGAATTGTACTCAGCAGCAACTAACAACCACATCCTTATGTGCGGTCAACATCACTACTATTTCCGTAAGTTTTCATTTGACCAACATTTGTGAATTGCTATATACTGTCGAGTCAGACTGATCCATAGCTGACCCTCCGACGGGTTTTCAGAGACAGTTAATCGCGTAGGAGGAGATTGCCCATCCTTCTCCCATGGAGCAGCTGGTTGCCTCGGACTGTGTGCCTTTGGTATTGCCACTCAGCTTCTTGCCACAAGACCACCAGTGCTCCATTATTTCCATAAGTTTTCATCATCCAGATAGAAATCCTGTGTCTTTAAGCAGTAACTTCCCACTTCTCCTCCTTCAATCTCTAATGCCACGAAGTTACTTTTATTTTTCCACGTTTTTTTCCCAGGATATTCCCTGTAAGTGGGATTATACACACTTGTCCTTTTTGTTTAACTTACTTGACTCGGATTAATGTTTATGATGCTTCTTCACATCCTGGCCTGTATCAGAGCTTCATTTTTCTGTATGGTGGAATAATAATTTATTATAAAGGCATAATATATTTTATTATCTTTTCATCTATCTGTGAACACTCGGGTTTCTTCCACCTTTTGGGTATATTGGAAGTATCTTTTAAATTCCTGCTTTTTATTCTATGAAGGAGACCTTCTGATGCCTAGTGCCAGCAGATTGTAGCTGTGCTATCAATCCAAAGGCATGGGGACAAAGATGGGCAATCTCCTCCCATGCAATTTGCAATTTGAAAACCTGCTGAAGGGTCAGTTATGAGTTATTTCTGACTTGATGATCCTCAAAGCAACAACAACAATTTCATGGGGAATATATCTAAGAGTGAAAAGATTGTTGTTGTTATTGTTGTTGTTGATTGCCGTTGAGTCAAGGTTGATTCATAGCGACTCTATGAACAAAAGACCTAATGCCTTTCCATAGCTATCACTGTTTCTCCAAGTTCATAGTTTCCAGAGGCATGGCGTTTAGGAAGTGGATGCTACTCCTGCTTCCCAACCTGTTTTACAACTAGGAGCTCCACCAAAGAGTGTCCACCATGGGAAACCATTCTGAGTCACATGGTAATTCTATGTTTAATTTTTTTAGGAACTTCCTGTTTTCTTCAGTGGCTCTGTCTTTTCACAATCCCATAAGCAGTGCACATGGGTTCTAAGTACTCTACATCCTTGTTAACACTTCTTGTTGACCATTTTCCCATCCCAGACAATAGACTGAGAAAGAATGTTGTCAGAAGGCCCCAGACAGCTCTACTGTGACCATGTGTGCACTGGAGTTAGACTCTTTCTCAGGAGCACAGCAGCCAGGTGCCCACACAGCACAATGGGGTGGGGCTTGGCTCTGTGGATAGAGGCCACCAAGACAGTCGGAAGATTCTGCAATTACAGTTATGTGCTGGCAAGTCAGAAACTACTCATAGCTGACCCCCAAGTGGGATTTCAGAGGCTATAAATTACTCTGGAAGAGACTGCCAATACTTCTCCCTCAAAGCAGTTGGAGGATTGTTGTTGTTGTTATGTGCCATCGAGTTGCTTGCGACTCATAGCGACCCTATGTACAACAGCTCTAAACTCTACTCTGTCCTGTGCCAATCTGTCTCCAACACACTCATCCCAATTGCCCCAGTCACCGAATCAATCCATCTCCCAGACAGCCTTCCCCTCCTGCTCCTGCCCTCCACCCTCCCAAGCATGATGTCCCTCTCCAAGGACCGGTCCCTCCTTACAACATGACCAAAGTATGTCAGACGAAGCCTCAGAATCCTTGCCTCCAAGGAGCCACCCGGTTTAACCCTTTCCAGGATGAATCTGTTTTCTTAGCAGTCCACGGCACCCTCAGCACTCTTCTCCAACACCAAAGCTCAAAAGCATCAATTCTCCTTCTGTCCGCCCTGGTCATTGTCCAGCTCTCTGATGCATAACAAGTGATTGCAAAGACCATGGTCTGTACCAGACACACCTTAGTCTCCAGAGACATACCGTTGCTCTTAAGTACTTTAGAGAGGTCCCTAACAGCAGACTTTCCCATTGCAGTATGTCTTTTAATTTCCTGGCTGCTGGTGCCAAGAGTGTTGATTGTGGCGTCAAGCAGACTAAAGCTGTGAACAATCTCAATCCCTTCACCATCCATCCTGGCTGCCAATTGGTCCAGTGGTGAGAATCTTTGTCTACTTGACATTGAGCCTCAATCCATATTGAAGGCTGCAGTCCCTGACCCTCAGCAGCAAGCACCTCAGGTCCTCCTCAGTTTCAGCAAGGAGGGTTGTGTCATCTGCATAATGCAGATTATTTATAGATCTTCCACCAATCCTGATGCCACATTTCTCCTCATAGAGCCCAGCCTCCCGGATGATCTGTTCTGCATATAGGTTGAAAAGGCATGGAGACAGGACACATCCCTGGTGTACACCCTTCCCAATTTTGAACCATGCAGTGTTTCCTTGTTCTGTTCTGACGACTGCCTCTTGGTTCAAGTATAAGTTTCACATTAGCACAATCAAGTGTTCTGGAATTCCCATTCTTCTCAGAGTCAGCCACAGTTTGTTATGGTCCACACAGTCAAACGCCTTTGCATAATCAATGAAGCACAGATAGACATTCCTCTGGTACTCCCTGCTTTCAGCCAAGATCCATCTAACATTAGCTACAATATCCCTAGTGCCACAACCCCTTCTAAACCCAGCCTGGACTTCTGGCACTTCTCTGCTGATGTGCTACTACAGTTGTTTTTGGATAATCTTCAGCAGAATCTTGCTTGCATGTGAAATCAATGATATTGTTCTGTAGTTTCCACATTCGGTTGGGTCACCTTTCTTTGGAATGGGAACAAATATAGATCTCTTCCAGTCAGTTGGCCAAGTGGTTGTTCTCCAGATTTCTTGATACAACTTGGTGAGCACGTTCAAGGCAGATAGTTGGAGGATTAGAAGTGTCTTTTGGGGGAGCTCTGGTGGCCTAGTGGCAAGAAGCTGCAACTACAATCTCAGAGGCGCACGGTTTGAATCCACCAGATGCTCTGCCGGGGAAGGAGGGACAATCTCCTCCTGTTCCAGTCAGATCTGATTTGACAGTACACTCACACAAAGATAATAAAATAAAATTTTAAAAAGAAGAAGTGTCTTTTTGGGGGCTGGTTGGTAGTGCATCTCTTTATGCACTAGATTCTGTTACTAGGGTATGAGGTACCTGGCAAGCCACTTAACCTGGGATTTCAAGGTCCTTGTCACTGAGGAGGGGACAATCATACCTGTCCTGCCTGAACAAGGTGTTACTGTGAGGATCCACTGAGCTGTGACATAGAAGGTTATCCACTCAAGCGCTCACCGTGACTGCTGACAGATGAAGAAAGACAGCACACTTACAACAACAGGCAAGGTCAGGGAGGGCGGTTGCAAGGCTGAGGTGGACTTGGATGTGATCAGCACTTGCAGAGGGAAAGCTTGGCCTCATACGTGGGGAGAGAGCTGGTGGAACACCCCACCCTCTTTCTTCCCACACCCCAGATCCATGCTATGGACCCAACCACGAGATAGAGGGTCAGTGGAGTAGGACTGAGGGCAGGCCTGAGTTATCAGCCCTGAGTTTGAACACAAGAGAGGAAGGTGAGGCTTCAGAATCCTTGCTTCCAGGAATAACCTGATCTCACCCTCTCCAGGATGAACCTGTTTGTTCTCCTTGTAGTCCATGATATATTCAATATTCTTCTCCAGCAGGAAAGACCCTCAATAAGATGGATTGATTCTGTGACTGGGGTAAGAAGTAGGTGTGTCAGAGACAACAAGATTAGCACAGGATAGAGCAGGTTTTAGGGCTGTTATACATAGGGTCACTATGAGTCACAGTCAGCTCAATGGCACATAACTACAACATATTCTTTTCAGCTGAAATATGGTGTAAGCATGCATGCTTGACTTACGTTATCACTACAGGTATCTGCCCCACTTATATTTTGCACTGGTTCTTCCTCAGCAATCCTGTGCCCAAGAACAGTTGCATAATACAATGCAAGTGTGAAATTGGAAGGTACAAAGAGGCGGTAGGTGCACGTGCTCGTGCGCAGTGTTGGAAGGTGGCCAGCTGGCTGCCTGGTCTCTGCCATCCTACCTCTGGAGTTCACCTGTATCTTTCCAGGGAAGCAGTAAGCTTGCACGATTTTTCCTGATCTGGGTGCAATGCAAGCCTGGCTCTGAAAAATCCTACCGGCAGGAGAGTCTGCCTTCTCCACGTGGTTCCTGTTGGCTCCGAAAGTGCCACTTCCTCTTCTAGGCTCTAAAGCAGGCAAGAAGCTTGGGGAGGTGGTAATCTTCACTACAAGCTGCCTTGATTATTTCCTTTCTAACTCATTAGTTTTACTTTCTGTCAAGTTGAATCAGACTTGGGGCAACTCCATGCACAACAGGGGTTTTGTACCATCATCACTAATGAACTTTGAACCCATTGTCAAGGTTACTGAATATTGTTAATGCCTTCCAAACCTTCCAAACAGAGCTTATCGTTCAGTGTTATATTGGACAATGTTGTTATCTGTAGGTTTAGACTGGCTAATTTTCAGAAGTAGATTTCCAGGTCTTTCCTCCTAGTCTCTGCTAACTAAGGTCACTGCCTCTGTTAAGATCCACTGATCTTAGCCTGGAAGCTCCATTGACCCTGCTGGCGTTTGAAACACTGGTGGCATAACTTCCAACATTAAGCAATACACAAGTCACCAAAATACGACAGACAGGAGGTGGCCTCTGACTGGAGTCGAGCCTTAGTGCTGTTCTTGCATCATTGTAGGGAGCACTTGTCAGTACTCGCCCGATGAGAAGCCCGCAGCGTACCCACCCCTGTGACTGGAGCTTCCGTCCCAGGTTTCCCACATGGCAGACCCCACAGTCTTGAGCCTTGATGCCAGACACAATCTCTCTCTGTCTGTCTGTCTCTCTCTGTCTCTCTGTCTCTCTCTGTCTCTCTCTCTCACACACACACACACACACACACACACACACACACACACACACACACACTTCCCAGCAAGTGAGCTCAGCTTCCTCAGGAAGAGCAGATGAGGCCCTAGTACTTTCAAGCCAGGAAAATGTCCTCAGGTAATGTCTTGGATAGATGGCCTCCTGGATGCCACGCACACTAGTTTTAACTTTGCATCATGATTCTTTGTGAGAAAAAGTTGACGCTAACTCCCTCCTCAGTGTGAGCAGGGGAGGTAGTCTTCCTTGGTCGTGGGTATCTTAGCTTTTCCCAGATCTAGGTTCCCTGGTGCTGCAGTATGAAGTATATGTAATGTTAACTGCAAGACCAGTGGTTCACATCCACCAGCTGCTCCAGTGGCCAAAATAGGCAGTCTCTTCTCATAAAGGTTGACAGCCTCAGAAGCCCAAAGGAGGGTTTCTCACATAGTGAGGAGGAACTGACTGGAGTGGGGGAGTGGGGGGGCTGTAACCAATGACCCCCTCACTGTGCTCTCTCGTGTACTATATTACAGCTAATTAAAAAAAATATTCTTATTAATTTTAATGAAAATTTACAGACTTTGGATTTCCATTCATTCATTGTTACACTTTTCTCCTTGCTCACCCCTCTCCTCCATAGCTAATTTTTGTGTAACTGTTTATTTTATTTTAAAAACCTCTCTAACTCGTTGTCTTTGAGTCTGAGGGTCATATCTGACCCTCCAGCAGTTTTCAGAGGCTGTAAATCACATGGGAGGAGACTGTCCATCTTTATCCTGAGGGGTAGCTGGTGAATTTGAACTGCCTACTTTCAGGTTAACAGCACAACTATCTATGGACTACATCTTTGGGGGGGTACAAATGGATAAGTGTTGTTGTAGGGGTTTTTTGGTTTTTTAATATGCTAGATATTGGAACCAAGTGTTAGGGATGCAATAATGAATAAAGAATGTGTCTGTCCCTAAATAGTTTATATAAAGGATTTGGTTATGGATTGAAATAGGGACTTGTGGTGGCCTAGTGGATAAGAAGCTGTGCTGGCAACATGAAGGCATGTGTTTCGGATCTACTAGCTTCTCTGCAGGAGGAAAATAGATCATCTCCTTTCCTGTGATTTACTGCCTCAGAAAATCCACTAGAGGTTCAGGTATGAGTCGGTTCTGACTCAATGACACATAACAACAACAACATCTTGAAATATGAGTTGCATGGAGGAGTGTAATGGAAGGAGTTTATGTTAGTTTTGTCGGTCAGTGTAAAAAAAAAAGCTTTTCCCATTTGAGAACAAATCAGAAGAATTCTCTTTGGTTAACTGGTGAAATGGGTAAGTTTTTTACTACTGGTAGGAAGGATGGCAGTTTGGACCCCCTCAGAGGAACCTCAGAAGAAATGCCTGGTGATTGCTTCCATAAAAGCCGTCATTACCAGGATGGACGCTACAGCAGAGGGTTAGAGGGTTTATGCTTTCATGGAGTACAGCTTTATAGAGAATCCCTTCCAGAGTGTGAGTCTCGCTTTACTAGGTGCCATCGAGGTGACTGTGACGCAGAACCCCAAGCACTACAGGAAGGAACCCTTAGGAAGCACCGAGGACGAGGACGGTGCTCATTTTCTCACAGGCTCACCTGACCCCATGGCCCAGCCCTCCTTGTCCCTCCCAGATGCTTCCCTCCTGGCTCCTCTGAGAACCAGTTACAGAACATGACATAAGTTCTCTCCTTTCCTAAACAGGAAATGCTTAGACTCACTGAAAGTGACTTTTAAAACTTTTTCACTGATTTTTTTAAAAGGATTTTTGAAACAGATGAGGGAGAGAACTGTTTAAAACGGATATGTGATTAGGTATTATTGTCACGACAGGAGTCCAGACGAAGGCTGCACAGTGGAGTGGACCTGGGGGGAAGGGTTGTATAACAATGAAAGATGTTTTCTTTTACTT
>NW_006399978.1:4370166-4427303 GCF_000299155.1 Elephantulus edwardii | reverse complement strand
GGGCAGGGAGAAAAGTGCAACAAAGAATGAATGGAAATCCAAAGTCTCTGTAAACTTTCATTAAAATTAATTTTAAAAAATCATTTCCCCTATAAACATAAAATATAGTTGAAATCTCTCGATTAGGGAGTCTGGGATGAGATGGGTCAGCTGTCTTCTGCGTGGCTACTTCCTCTGAGCAGAGGTCAGCTGTGGGCACCCTTCTGGGAGAGAGGGAGGACATGTGGGTCAGGGCACCGGGACCTCAGGACACAGCAGTTGTGACTGGAGAAAGCATGCTGTGCTCCCTCTAAGGAGATGGTGTGATGATGGTGTTTCACCCCCGACTTTCTGGGGAGACGGTGATTCATGATAAATTAGTTCATGAGTGTCAGGTCCAGACCTGTGCACCCTCTCCTAGAACCTTAGCCCAGCCCACACCCACCCTCCCTCATCCCTGGAAACTTAGCCCAGCCCACACCCACCCTCCCTCGTCTCTAGCACCAATGGCGATCGCATCCGCAGTGCACATCCTGGGTTGCTTTGCCAGGTGCACTAGGAGGACCCTTCTCTAAGCTCTGCCCCAGCTCCTACTTTGGCTGCAAACTCAGTTCTGAGTGTCAGAGGTGGGCTTCTTGCCCAGTATAAGGCTTGGATGGTGAAAGGCATTGTTCCCTTATTCCATCTGAACAACTGCCTCTTGTTCTATGTACAAATTACACAAGAATACATCTAAGTGTTCTGGGATTCCCATTCTTTGCAATGCCATTACAAATTACAAATGTAATTTGTTACGATCCAAACAGTTGAATACCTTTGCTTAGTCATAAAATGCAGGTAAACAGTTTTCTAGCATTCTGTCTTCAGCCAAGATCCATCTGATGTCACTCTACTTGGGGACACTCAATTTACAGAGCAAAGACAGTTCTCTTTCCATTTAGTATCACAGACACAGGTCCAGGGGTCACAACTTCAATACTACTCATCAGGTCAGAGGTCAATCCGTACCAGATGTCGCTGCTGAAACGAGGAAGACGTGTGTCTTTGGCTTTACGCTGTGGGCGGGACTGAGAGTCTCTAGGGACCAGATCATTCCCATGAGATAAAAACCACTGCCTTCTCATTAATGAGCTCTTATGGCTCAGTTGTTACAGAGAGGTCAGCAGTTCTAAGCCACTAGTCCTACCACAGGAGAACGATGTGACATCTGCTTCTGTAAGGATTTGTAACTCTAAACACCTTATGAGGCATCTCTAATCTAACCTACAAGGTCCCTATGAATCAAAATTAGATTTAAGGACAATGGGTTGGGTTTTGGCTTTTTGGGACCCTCTTCTTTCTGAAAAGTTGGCTGGAAGGGGGGTGAATAAAAGACAGATTTCTACATGATCCCAGAGGAGGGTCTTCTGTGCTTCCCAAGGGCCAGATCCCAGAGAGGTTTGGAAACAGGCGTCCACAACATCCTAACACCATAGAGTGGGGTGGCTGTCTTCCCAGAGGCTGCCCAGCCTGGACAGCCACCCCAAAGCCACTGAGCTCTGTTCAAGGGGGGCAAATGGGCCTGGCTGTGGATTGCCCAAGCTGCGAGTGCCAGCAGACAATCCTTTACAAGAGGAGAAACTGAGGCCCCGAGAGGAGTCCCTCCACCCCTAGTCATGCACATCCTGCCGGCTAGCTGTTGTGGATTGAATTATGTCCTCTCAAAACATGCTAGTAAAACATGTATGGGGACCCAAGGAGGCAAGGAGTGGGAGCAGAGGGGTGAGGATGGGCAGGGGCAAAACCATAGGGTTGCACATTTTGGTGGGTAAAAGGAGGGGGTGATAGAAATGGAAAGGATCCAGTGGGGACCTGAAAAGATTGGGTAATGATGGGTAAGGTCCAATGGAGATTGATTTTATAAGACATAATGGATAGGAATGATCATATGAAGCATAATATAAATGAAGAATGGTGTTAAACACAATGTATATGAACTTTGTGAGCAAATCAATATAAAATAAAATTTAAAAAAGAAACAACAACAACAAACAAAACATGCATTAAAGTCCTGGATTCTTTTCCATGAATGACTCTTGCTTACGAATGGGTTTTTTTCTTTTGTTAATATGGTTGCACCAGAGAAGGGTGGGTCTTAAACCTAATCACTTCTAAGTTATAAAATTCACTCATTGCCATCGAGTCAGAACAGATTCATAGCTGACCCTCCAGGGGGAGAGTGTCCATGTCCTGTGCACCGTAGGATGTTGATTGGTATCCATGGCCTATACCCACTAGCTACCTCCATATGTGACAACCCAGTGTCCTCACAATGTGCCCTGGGGGCAGATCCACCACCTCAGGGTGAGAACTGGGAATGAAGCAGCAGAGGCACCAGAGCAGCATAAAAAGAGTGCTGTTGTGATCTGTGGTTCCCAGGATGACGGACAGACAATGGGGTTTGTGCTGAAGAGGCATGGATCTCAGACAAGCTGCCAGACAGAGCAGCATTCCCATCTGCATTCTCTCAAAGCTGCTTTTGTAACAATGTTTGTGTCCAAACATTGGAGCTGGGCCCATGTGCAACTCAGCATGGAAACTGAGCAGCAACTGAACAACCTTACAGACCAGCCACAGCCTCTACCAAGTTACCCTCAAACAGACCACGGCAGTGAGGGGATGTACTGGAACAGAACAATAGCTTCTGGAATGTTCAGCTCTGCGGCCAAGTAAAGCTGTCAGGTCATGCATCTCTCCCTAAGCCCCAAGACCACTGGGGGCAATAACTTGGCCCTCAACCACTAGAGCAGAAACCCGACTAAGCTCATATTTGGGAGGAGTGCATAATTGTGGGAGCTGGTGAGGGGCAGGATGCAGCAGGAACCCCAGCCCCCCACCACCACCACCAGCTTGGTGAAGGCTTCTGCTAGCTGAGCTGGGCTGAACTGGAGAGCCTTGCCCCATTTTCCTGATGAAAGGCAATGACTTGACAGGAAAGCTAGAACCTCACCTGGTCTTCTTGCTGACCTACTTTGTGTGTGAGGGCTTCAGGCCCCTTCTCCTGAGGCCTAGGAGTCTGAAGATGGGACCCAGGACAGGGGTGCTCCTGGGCAGGCAGGCGTGGCTTCCCAGAAAGCCGGCCCTGTCAGCCTCTGGCTGCTCTTGCTGGCACTGACCACCCTTTCCGTTTGGCCCTGCAGCCCTTGCACCTCTTTGTTTGAGATGGCAATGAGTGACCTCCCCATTGTTCTCTCTGGAACAACAGGCATCTTTATACATTTTCCTAGTAAAAAGTCTGTGAGATCTACTGTTGTCATTTTGTTGTGTTTCTTTTTCTGTCGCTTCTGGTTGCTATGGTCCATCCACTTGATTCACTTAAAATTTCTTGTAGTATTGGTCTTGTTTTCACAAATTCCTTAAGTTCCTTCTGTTCCGCAAAGAATCTTATTTATCCTTCATATTTGGTGGAAAGTTTTGCAGGGTATAGGATCCTTGGCTGGGAGTTCTTTTTCTTTCAACTTTCTGTATATGCCATCCCATTGTTTTCTAGCTTGCCTGGTTTCTGCTGAGAAGCAAGTAATAAGTGTTGGAGAGGATGTGGTGAGATAGGAACTCTTATACACTGCTGGTGCGATTGCAAAATGGTCCAACTACTCTGGAAGGCAATTTGGCGCTTCCTCAAAAAAGCTGAACATAGAAATTCCATATAAACCACCTATTCCACTGTTTGGAATATACCCTGAGAATAAGAACTGAGGTACAAATGGAGACTTGTACACCAGTGTTCATGACAGTGTTATTCACCATCGCAAGAACATGAAAGCAGCCCAAGTGTTGAATGGATTGAGAAATTATGGTACATTCACACAATGGAATACTGCACAGCACGCAGGAGCAATGATTTTGTAAATTACTACCTAACTTGGGAGGGACTGGAGAGCATTATGCAAAGTGAGCTAACTCAGTCCCATAAGGACAAATACTGTATAAAACCATCATTGTAGAATGAGTATCAGGATCCAGGAGGGGGGAAAGCATAGGGGTGAGGATGAGTGGGAGTGGGGTGGGGTTAATCACAGGGTCGCACAATTTGATGGGTGGAGGGGGTGAGTAAAGGAAATGGGTAAGATCCGATAGAAAAACAATGTATATGAACTTTGTAAATAAACCAGTATAGAAGAAAAATTTTTCTATAAAAAGTCTGTGAGGATCACTTATCCCAAGAATTTTAAAGCCAGTGTGAGGATGTTATGGTTCAAAAACATACAAACAACTTCCTGTAACAATTTCTGGAACTTTCTGACTCTGTACGGCCCTTGCTCCTCATTCTGGCCCATGTCAGGTCTGAGGCCTGCAGGTTGCCTGTCACCATCAGTACTGACTGGCCATGAGCCCAACAATAATACTCTTGACTGACCTCTGGGACCCCCAGGGGATTCTGAGCAGGAAGGTGTTTGTCCACAGCTTCAGGTGGTTGGTGTCTAGGAGGCCAGACCACCTACCACTGTCTCTGAGCAGTGTACATAGCTGGATTACCTGGCTGGCCTCCTTTCCAGAACCTTCCCCTGAGGTACTCTAGCTACAACATGGAAACCACCTGGAGAGTCTTCTAAACCAGTGCTTCTGAGGGAGCCTGTGGCTCTGCCCGACTCCTTGAACCTGTGGGGCGCTGGCCTCCAAGGAACCTGGCTCTGGAGCTGGTCATTTTCCTCATGAGCCTGGAGGGCAGGGCAGGGCATGAAGGCTGAGCAGGACACTAGGAGAGGAGTTAGCTGGGGATGAAGAGGGCAGCAGAGGCGAGTGACTAAGCCTGCTGGTCAGATCTGATTACAGCCGTGCAAAGAAAGTCCTGGGCACTGCCACGGTCACTCCCTGATCCTGTCACTGGGAACATGTGTGTTCAGTCCAGCATCATTGCAGCCTCAGGGATGTGTATACTTTCCTGGCTGCATTGTTGAGGGTCTGGGAAGCACTGTGTCCCTTGGCCTTGGCCTTCCTCCCACAAAATCCCTCCTGAGCCTTTCTAGGAGGGAAAGAAAATGAGGTCAGGTTTTTCTTCCCAGTTCTTCCCAGGAAGTATCTCAGAGGAGAATAAACACAGTGGAATCTCCAAAGGTTCTTGACGTGAAGTCATTTAATAAATTCATGGGCACACAGACACACATGAGCACACATACTTACAGGCACATACATACAGGAACAGATACGTGTGCACACACCGCCACGTGAAGAGACACACATGTACAGACACATGGAAGCAACAGATGAACAGGCACATGGATGAAACAAGTCACACGGAGACCCACATGCACACATGTATGTTATGTGCACAGACACACGGGTCCCGAAGCTTCAGAGTATAGGACGCAATACAGCTTGTAGGCAGCAGTGCATGGACCCCCACAAACTGTATCTCCTGTGAACTCCTGGCAGCCCCTCCCAGCACAGCTCCCACTTCTCTAGAGGGATTCTGCAGAGAGTGGGGCACTCACTCATTTTCACAAATCCAGCTCCCTTCTTCCAGCTGTGAGGCCACAAAGGTGACAAAGGTGCAGTTTCCATAGTCCAGGCCACAGAGCCAGCGTGTTTGCAGTGGTGAAGCGGCTGTCACGAGGCCCATCTCATTCCACACTCGGTCACCAAATGTGCTCACTCAGGGAGACTCAGTCCTCACATGCTGATCCTTCTGAAAGGCCTCGTTCAGGGTCAGCGGTGGCCCCAGTCCATCCTTCTGGGCCTGTGCTCCCGCCGAGGGAGGCCCTGTGTCCCCTCAGGCTAGGAGGCTCCTTGTCCCTCAAAGCGATGAAGATGGGGGCAAACCTGTCCAAATCTTGGCCCTCTTTTCACAAAGGGAGGCTTTCCCCAGCTGCTGTGAATTCTGGCCTCAGAGCATCTCCCCGAAGCCCTAGCCACATCTTTCGGGGGCTCCCGTCAAACATGGTCTGCAAAGAAAAGAGAGGAGGTGAGAGGCTGCCCCTCCCATCACCCACTCAAACCAGGAAAGCATGGGACCTTGTAGGATAGGTCTCTGGGCACAGCCGTCTGAGAACAGTGTAGTCCGTTTTACCCTGATTAAGAACAGACAGGCCCTAATTTCTTGGCAAGCTGTGTTCCAAAGTTATCTGAACTTGGCTTGCCTGGCCTCTAGAAGGCGTCTCTACAGACACATGGGGACACAGCCCAGCTCCCCTGGGTCAGTGGGTGGGCACCCTCAGAGGTGAGTGTACCATGTACTGAGGGGTGGGCTGGCTATGCTGGGCCCCATCCTCCTCAGTAGGCCCCTTTCCACAGGGAACAACAGAGCTCAGGGACGGGCAGCAGTTTGCCAAGGGCACAGAGCCTGAGCAGGCCTCTTTAAGGGCCACCCTCACAGCTCAAGGTCCTGCTGAGTGTTGGACTGAGTGGATATTCCCTCACAGGAAGAGGAATCAGCATCTCCCTTATGCCTGTGGAAAACATAAGGCCACCATTGAGTCTGTTACAGCCCAGAGCAATGTGGTGTCTGTGGCTCAGATTCCCAGGAAGTCGGGGGTTAGAACGCAGGGAGTGGTGAGGTCTGGGTGGGATTGAGGAAGTGAGGGGGTAAAGTGACAGCGAAGAGGCCAGGGTGAGAGTGGGGCCGTAAGGGTGGGAGTGGAAAGAGGACACACACAGAGGATGAGGTTGACAGTGGCTGGATGAGTATGGAGGAGGGGTGCCTGGGGGCTCATCACAGGCATCTTCTCAGCTTTTGTGTGTTTGGAAAACTCCACCGTAAAAATGTCAGAAAAGGCTCAAGGAACATACAGTCATGGCAACGGGAAGTCCTCTCTGCATACTCACCTGTGAGTCTGAGTTCTGGCGGGTCACCCTGGGTACCTGCTGGAGTGAACACCACAGATGTCAGGGATGTGGAAGGCAGATACTGCAGGACCCGGGGTGTCAGTGCCCTCCCCCAGTGCTGGACTGTCCCTCCTACTGCTCTCTGGAGGGGGCACAGACCCCCAGATGAGGGGTCCCACGGGCCACCAACACTGTCCTCCCCTTTCCCTCTGAACCCTGAACTCGAAATCCCTCACTCGCTTCTTCCTCCTCTGGCACTGGGTGCATCTGTGAGCTAAACCAAGACCTTGAAAAAAAAAAAAAAGAGGAACTCATTCCAAAGCAAACTTTGGAATGAGTAACCACTTTATTAAATTTTCTGTCACTTTAGAAAAGAGCAGATGAGCACCCAGTCAGTGTAGGGGCTCGGGATGGATGTGCCACCTTTAGCATCTGACCTAGCCGGGACCTTCCAGAACATTCTTATTTGTAGAAGATGTTCTTTAAAATGCAAGTGTGCAGGTTCTCCCCCCACCTCCCCTCCCCCAGTCCTTTTAAGATTTTCTTCCCTTGACGTAAGACCCTCTTCCAGACTGACTAGATCAAGGGGAGCTCTGGTGGCCTAGTGGCAAGGAGCTGCAACTACAATCCCAGAGGCGAACAGTTCGAATCCACCAGATGCTCTGCCGGGTAAGGAGGGACAATCTCCTCCTGTACCAGTCAGATCTGATTTGACGGTACACGCACACAAAAATAATAAAATAAAATAAAAAAAATAAAAAATTTAAAAAAAAACAAACTGACTAGATCAGCACAGCAGGCTGTGTGTGGAGCAATGACTTCCGGGATAACTGGCACTGGTAATGAACCCACAGACGGAAACTCAAGAGCATGAGAGAGGAGCAGGGCAGAAAAGGATGTCTGTGGGGGGAAGCTCCTCCTGATGCCAGTGTGTAATCAAGGCATGAGTGCATCCCATTAATTGTTCTGCCTTTGTGCCCCTGGGGGTCCCGGGAGCTGCACACCGTCCTGGTGACCTATGTCTGAAAAGGCAGCCACCGAGGATCGTAGGGATGCGCTGCTGCTCTGAGTGAGTTGGGTCATCATGCACGAGGCACAACCTGACAGCAACTGGTTTAGTTTTCCCGGTTTGATTTATATTCAGAGTTTAAAAAGAGTCAAAGAAACAATATGAGAAGCTGGCGGTTCAAGTTCACCCAGAGGTGCCTCAGAGCCTGCTCATCTGTTTCTTCTAAATCAGCCTCTGCAAACTCTACAGAGCACTGTTCTCCTCCCACGCTCCAGGGGAGACAGGAGAAGCGCCCGCTCAATGGCAATTTTCCTCCCCGCTAACCTTGGCCTTTTGCTCCTTGGCATGTCCAGGAAAAGCCCTGACCATGTCATTCAGACCTCTGGGACATCTGCCAACCTAGGAGACCATCCTGGGCCCCCTAAGATGTGAGAGGGGCTTTACGAGCAGAGGCTGATGTCACCTGTGGTCCGTCTGGGCTCTACACTGCTTCAATCCAGCAACTGAAGGTTCTGTTTCCAGATTTTCTGCAGCTGAAATATGTGCACCTGTTTTCTAGATATATTTTTGAGTTGACGGTATTGCAGATGGACAGGCATATACCAGTATTATGAGGTGTGCTTTTTCAGAAACAAACTCTGTCCTGACTTTGAAGTCTGGAACCCATTACTCCTATCCAGAACCTAGAAGTCTGGACCTGAAGTGAGTACTTTGGAGGTACAGGGCCTCAGATGCCCAGGCTAATACCACTTGTGCAGAGTGTTTTAAGTCACTAACCCTAGTGAATGTGAATGCTATTAAAGGCAAACAAACTGTGAGTGAAAGCTACATCTTGTAGAATGAGATGCCTACTATGAGACAAGTGTAGATGGTCTGCACCATGAAACCTTGTCTGATACCTGTGTAGCTTCCTTGGGAACATCTCTTCCTACAGAACCAGCCAGCAGCCATGGCCACAGTCACGGCCAGGATTCCAAAGATGATAAACATGGCCGTGTGCGTCTCCGGGGAGGGGTTGTTTGGATAATCTGTGATCCTGTCTATGTATTCAGAGGAAGTCTCTGCAAGAAAGAGAAAAAGAATTCAAGATTTGAAGAGTAAGGTGCAAAACAGTCTTTTGCATCCTAAAAGCAAGTGCTAGACTGAAGGATTTATTCCCAAGCCCTTGGCTGAGATGATTTTGTGATCTGTGCAATGTGAGCTGTCTCACAGAAAGGCTGTATCTGATGTCAGAATGTCCTCTGACGCCAGAATGTCCTTTCCTCCTGTGGCCTCCTCTTTCTACACGTATCACCTGTAATTCCTGGGGGTGACAGGTGTCCACCTGCAGAGGGGCTTGGTCTGGACCCCCATTTCGTCTTTTCTTTTGTTTTTAAGCGAGGTGGAATTCACAGGACGTAGAAGTAACTGCTCTACTAAAATGCACCCTTCAGTGACAAGCAGTAAATACTGTGCATAATATTGTGCAACCACTGTAATTTGAAAACATTCTCATCCCTTCCCAACACGAAACACCAGCCTTCAGCAGCCATTCCCCCTTCGCCCTCCCTCTGTGCTGGCAACCACCAATCTGCATTCTGTCTCTGGATTTGTTGATTCTTGACATTTCTCATAAACAAATCACACAAAGGGCAGTCTTTGGGGTCTTCATTTATTTCACTCGGAATCATGCTTTCAAAGTTCACTCATGGCAGCATTAGAACTTCATTCTTTCTTACAGCTGAATCATACTCCAAGGTCTGTATTCATCACACTTTATCATTCCATCAGTTGATGAACCTTTGGGTTGTTTCCATTTTTTGCTTATTATGAACAGTGCTTCCACAAGCATTGTATCCAAACACGGACACCTCTATGATGAGTACTTGCTTTCTTGGGTATAGACCTAGGAGTGGAAATGCTTAGTCAGATGGTAAGTCTGTGTTCAACTTTCTGAGGAATTGCCACATTTTCCACAGCAAGTGGCCCACTTTACAATCCCACTACTAGTGGACTAAGGCTCCAGTTTCTTCTGTCTTAATGCTCAGCTCTACAGCTTTAAACAGTGGTTTTTAAAATCAAATACACACCACCACCCTGAGAAGCTCATTACAAACACTCAGTGTTTCTCTAAGTACAGCGATTCAGCCTTGGATGTTCCTTCGACCCATCTGAACACTCTTAGAAGCTGTTCTGATGTCAGGAGCTAGCCAGCGGTTCTGATCAGATGGGCACGGGAAAGGTTCAGGGTGTTAATGTGATCCCACTGTACAGCCAGGGACAGACATCTTCCGTCCAGGTTACACCTTCAGTGCTGGCTGGTGTGCAGTTCTTGAAGGCAGGCTTTTTAGGGCAGCTCTTTCCTAATCATTCGGGTGAGCTCAGAGGCTATGAGCCCTAAATTGCAGAAATTCAGGATTCTGAATGTCAGAGAGTATCCTAGCTCTGACGCGGTTCCTGGTAGCCAGTGTCCCCGTCACATAGAGAACTGTGCTTGGTTTCACCTTGATTATCACTTTGCAACTTTTACTCACTGGGGAGCAGGGGCCCTGCCATTTTTGTTGTGAACCAGGCCCCTGCTGCAGCACATAGACATCCCTTCACGTGTTTCCATCTTCCACCTCTCATCTCTGTGATAGATCTCTGTGAAGGGCTTCTAAGAAAAAGGAGTCACCTCTCAGAAGCAACAATTTTAAAAAAATATAACACATGAGAGACTGGAGAGCATTATGCTGAGTGAACTAACTCAGTCTTATAAGGACAAATACTGCAGAAGACCATTATTGTAAAAATAGAAGGCTAGCCAGTAAAATGTGTATAGGGGTTTGAGAGGGTAAGGGGTAGGAGTGAAGGAGTGAGGATGGACAGAGGGGAAATTAGGGTCACCCAACTTGGTCGGTAGAGGGAGAATGTAAAGGAAATGAGAAAGCACCAATGTGGACCTGAAAAGATGGGATAATGATGGGCATAATTCCATGATGATTAATTTTATAAAATATAATACATGGGAATGATTGTATGAAATACATGTGGATGAAGGAAAGTATGAAACACAATATATATATGAGCTTTGTATGCAAATCAATAAAAAATAAACAACAGCCTAAAGTCACCCTGACAGTCTTGCATGAGGAGGACCAGGGTGAGCAACAACCAGAAGTCCTCTTAGGGGGATGTTCAAAGCTAAGAGCTTCAGTCCTGACACAGCCACTCCCTGCCCCCGTGACTTGTGATTACATGACCCTTTAGAGTCTCAGTCCCTCATCTGTAAAATGAACTCAAGAGAACAGACGGCCTCAGGTTGTAACAGAGATTTAGTGCACTGAGTCCTGGAAGTCCCTGAGTATGCCAACAGTGAACATGCACAGCTGCTGACCGTAACGTTAGAGGTTTGAATCCACCCAGAGAGACCTTGGAAAACAGGCCTTGAGATCTGCTTGCAAACCCTCCGGACCATTGTTCTACGCTGACACCCGCGGAGGCGGCCTCAGTCAGAGCAGACTCGCTGACTCAATTGCAACTGTGTTTTGAGATTCTAGCCCCATGTCTGCCCTCAGAAACGGCAGTGCTTCTGTGTCTCACACCCAGTCCTCCCCTTCTTTCCTTCACAGCCACCTTTGGGACACCACATGAAGCCACCCAACAGGGACTACATCTCTGTCTGAGCCCCCACTGGCCTCCCCCCTTGGGTTGGGGTCAAGTGCAGACCTGGGGCTTCGCCAATCTGGCTGCTGCTGACAGTCAGGTTTTGGTGCAGCAGAGCGTTCTCGATGCAGCACTGCACGTTCAGGTTGGGGGTCCACCGGATGCTCAGGGTGCTGACCACGTCGTATAAATTCTGCTCGTTCTTGTACACGGTGCTGTTCTGCAGCGCCTCGTCGAGCAGGCTGTTGTCTGTCTGGTTGATCCAGTACACTTTAGGGACCGGGTAGCCATTTGTGGACCTGCACGTGAAGGTGACCACCTCGTCCTCAGTGGGCCTGGTGGGGCTGCTGACGACGGGCATGCTGTAGTTGGCTGCAGGAGAAGGAAGAAGGGGTGAGGATGGGCAGTGACCCAGGGTCATCAGACACAGGGTACACTGTGCCCTGGGACAGGACAGAAGGAGGATGGCAGTACCCTGAATCTAGGAGGGGATGAGGTCAGAATCACATCTGGAAAGAGCTCGAAGGTCTTTTCTGACCAAGAGCCACCTTCTACTCATTCTTTGTTAAGGGCAGAGAACGAGCCCAGCAAAGCACCCACAGATTACATCTCTCCAGGCCTCACGGAGTTCTCAGGAGAGGTTTTGAAATGGACACTGCCTTCCCACTGAGCCATGTCCTCGGGGCCTTATTACTGCAGTTTCATGCAGTCATTCTAGGACTGACTGATTTATAGCTGACTGATTCTCCAGCGAGTTTTCAGAGACTAAAAATCACACAGAAGGAGATTGCCCAATTTTCTCCTGAGGCACAGCTGGCGGGTTTGAACTGCCTGCCTTTGGGTTGGTAGCAAACTCCTTACCCACTAGATCTTAGTGGATTTTCATTTTTCCCTAAATTTTTACCTCATTTTAGTATTTCACAGTACTCTTCTCTCCCTCCTTCTCAATTTCATAAAACATAGTTTGAGTTGAAGTGGAGGAGTGTTCAAGGTAAAGGTAAGATTAGGAACTCTTTTATAAAATCAGGTAGCTACAGCTCATGGGAAAGTTTCTTCCATGTTGAATGATTTGTCAGCCAAGTTTAAGCAACTTGGTTAAGTAGAAGCCATCAATAGAGATTAATTAGGATTCCCTTTACATTAGGATTCAGACAAACAAGCCAGGAGGATTGAATTTATTATTTGAAATTAATACTACTACTGACAGGGTACAAGAGTTTTTATGTACAAAAAATCTCAAAAACTCATTGCTGTTAAATCAGAGCTGCCTCACGGCTGACTCTTCAGTGAGTTTCCGGAGACTGTGAATCACATGGGAGGTGACGGCCTGTCTTTCTCCCTCAGAACTGCTAGTGGATTTGAACTGAACCAAGAGATGCCACCTTTGAACTAGCTGCACAAACCCCTACTGACTGAGCCACCAGGGCTCCCTCACATGTGATAAAGGGAATTTATTATCAATTAATACAAATATTACTAGGGAGTCCTAGTGGCCTTGTAGCAAGAAGCTGTGCAGCAATCCTGAAGGCATATGGTTGGAGGCCACCAGCTGCTCTGTGGGAGAAAGACGGGCAATCTCTTCCTGTGCAATTAACTGCCTCTGAAAATTTGCCAGAGGATCAGGTATCTGTTGGAGGGCCAGCTGTGTGTTGGTTCCAACTCTATGGTACACAGTAACAACAACAACAAAATTATTACTAGTTTTCTAGGATGTAAGGAAAGTTATCAGTTGTTGTCAATTTAATTGATTTGTGGTGACCCCATATGGATCGGCATTGCACTTCATAGGGTTTTCAGTGGCTGATTCAGAAGTAGATTGCCAGGTCTTTATTCCAAGGCACTTCTCAGTTTACTTGAACTGCCAACCTTCCAGCTAGCTGCAGAGTGTGCCCACTGTTAATCACCCAGGGCATTCCCAGGATGTAAGGCTGGGGTGAAATCAATCCTTTGGACTTCAGTGGTCTTACCTGCCACATGCAATGTGACTTCAACATGCAAAACGTTATTTAAGTGCAAGGACTTCCTGATCACACGACAGTGAAACGTCTGCTCATCCTGTGGGGTGATGTTGTGTAAATACAGAGAGAAATCGCCTTGCTCCATACTCTCCAGCGACAGGTGGGCCCGATGTCGGTAATGGTTATTTTCATTGTCTGGGGAGCTCTTCCCGGGCACATAGGAAGCCACCTCTTTGACCACCTTCTGAGAGGCCACAGTTTTTTCCTCGAGTTGCCAATAAACATAAAAGTCACTTAGATCAAAATTACTTCCTTCACCATAAACACAGTTGAGTTTAACGGTGCTGCCCACAATCCCCTGGACTTCTTCCTTTGGGTTATCTGCAACAGCTGAAAAAGGAGAGTTGGTTTCCCAGGTTAGGGTGCAAGCCTGAGAAGTTAGTCCATGAGGCCAGTGTCCTGGTGTGAGCCTCACGTAAGCAGAAAAGGAGACAGTGAATTTCACTGAATAAATTCAGTGAGACAGTCACCACTACAGCGGCTGCAAGCACGCTCTGACTCACGGGAACCTCATGTGTGTCACAGCGAGCAAGCACTTTCGGGAACAAATATCTTGGAAGTGGGCCTTTCTTGTAAGGCACCACTGGCTGGATTAGAACCTCCAACTATTCCATTAGCAGTCAAATGCTTACTTGATCTACCCAGGGACCCAAAGATCTACTTCCCCAACCCACCCAACTACTGTTTGTTGGGTTCATTCCAACTCATGGTGGTCCACGGGTGGCCAATGGCTCTCTGAGGCCTTACATCAGCAGGAGCAGACTGCCCCAGCTCTCTCTTGAGAATGGCTCATCATTTCAGACTAGGAACTTTTGGGTTAGCAGTCCGATGTATAACGCATGATGCCTGGAGCTTAGGAGTGCAAGAATACTTGCCAAGTTCAGACCTTTACTGTGAAAGAGTTCACTACATTCTCCAGTACCAATTTTCTGGCTTTGATCATGCACTCAAGGGGCTCTCATCGAGACAGGCTGGGTGATGAGGACACTGGGCCTCTCTGTACAATTTTTACAACTCCTTGGGGGTCTAGTATTAATTAAAGATAAAAGTTTAAAACATTTCTAATATTTAGTGCTTTAAGCATCATGCATGCAAAGATCTAGGATCAATCTCAACACAGCAGCTGGAAAAAATAGACAGGTAAAACCCAGAGGCAGTGAGTTTATGTCAATGGGAGAGGGCGAGAACAGCTGTACAATTTGAACAATGTAATCAATGTCGCTGAATAACTAACTGGTGTCTGGTTTTGTGCTGTATACTTCTAACAATATCACTAAAAAGAAATAGTTATTTTTAAAAATCTAGACACTTAAAGGTTAAGATCAACATCTCAACAACATTATAATTAGTCGTGTTACATCATAAAAAGGCCAAGTAGTTTCACTGTGAAAACTGTTTAATACCTCCAAGGACATCCTCACGCCCCAACCTCCCCTCTGGACTGGTGGCACATCTAAACTTCTAGTTCTTGGGAAAGCCTTCGGGGCTGGGCAGAAGACTAAGGTGAAGAGGCAAGAGCCCTGGAGGACCAGAGCCCCCCTAGCGTATCTGGTAATAAGAGGAACAGAAACCCACAGGAGGAACTGCATCCACAGTCCACTAAACACAAAACGAAACAACAACTATGGCGTTTAGAAAATGGGCCCTCTTGTGGTGGTTTCCTATTTTGCTCTTGTACAGATTGACTACCACTCAATGGATTTGAACTCATCCAGCAGGGCCCTGGAAAGACCTTGGCAATCTGCCTGTCATATAGATTACAGCCAAGAAAATCCCGTGGAGAAGCTAGCTCTACCCTGTAATGCATGAGTTTTCCAGGCACCTGAACAGATTCAATTGTACTGGGTTTGGGTTTGTTAGAGCTTCTGGAGAAGATCAAGCAGGAAGGACTTTGACAGGAAAACTCTAACTCCTGCCTCAGTCTGTCCACTGAAGGTTTCGATGACCATCTTTCCCAAGTGATAACCCCCCCCTCCAGAAGTCAAAGCCCACCTGTACTTACCAGATCGCAGACCACTGAGCAGTAGCAAAAACAGTCCAGGACTGGAAAGAAATATAAAACCAGATAGGAGGTGAGAAACGACACCGGCAGGTGAGTCACCTGCAGGTACACCATCATATCAATGTGAACATATCTGCTCTGAGCCATGTCTAGTCTTGCTCAAATTCTGAGTGTCTGCGAATTCCGAGAACAGCTAGGACCACCTGCCTGCCCTCTCAGCATGGCAAACCCCAAGGGGATGCAAACTGGGAATCTGTCCACTCAGGAGGGGTCTTTTCACCTAGATAATTCAGGATGGCCATCATCAAAGCCAGAGCCTTTGATTTGACTGGACTGGTACAGAGAAATGGTTAAAATAGATATTTTTTAAAGTTCTCAACTTCATTTAAAATTTGGGGAGACATAAAACATCTAAAATGTCCAAAAGTAAGATTAAGTTAATAATAGGACAACGTTGTGAAGGAGCATGATTATTCTGAAACTGAATCTCATGGTTGCTGTGTTTCAGGTCCTCTGGCACCTCGCCCCCGCTCCTGGGCCATCAAATGACTTTGAGAACCTACAGCCTAGAGGTTCACATGCTTCCCTCCAAAGCCTACCCCTCAGGGTCTCCCACGGGTAAGGGGCTCATCCTCTGCTCTACAGTAATTCAGACCATCTGATCCTAGCACGCACACCAGCTGCTCATAAGGACAGGGTCCAGGGTGCTTGTTATGTTTTATTTCCCTCCATCTCCAAATGAGGTTCCTCAGAAACCTATGTGTGTGTACCCTCATTCTTCTCTCTCCACAGAGACCCTCTGGGGCTTTGCAGGGTTAAAGGCGTCACCTGGGACCCCGTTCCTCCCCTGACAACTGTCACAGGGCCTGCAGCTTGCATGTTTTACACATGACATCCGTTCTCTCCCTGCACCACCAGGGACTCTCCCCCATACTCCTGCAGGCTGTAGCCTGAAGAAGGGTCTCACCCTCTCCTTCCCTCTGCACTAGCTGATGAGGCTGCCACATTGCTTTGAGGAAATAGTTGTGATGATCTATACTCAGGATCCCAGTCTCTAGTTAGCCCTCTATTCTCATGTTCCCCTGGAGCTACAGTAACCTCTACAGCTGCAGGTGCTTTCTATAACCCCATTTCTCTCCAATCACACCCAGTTCCCTGAAGGTCCCTTTAGCAATCTGTGCTGAGGAGTCCCAGCTGTCAGGTCTCCTCAGGGTCTTCCTGGGCAGTGGGGAGATGGACTCTTTGGGCTCCTGCCCCTCCTTGAGTACAGCCACTAAGACTGTTCCATCTCCTGGAACCCCTTGTTGAGTCCTCACCACGCCCTGCTCCTGGGTCAGCTCTGCCCTCTGACCCCACTGACAGCCCACCCTACCTGGCGACCCCCAGCCCCAGTGCAGTGTTCCTGAGCTCAGAGGAGAAAGCAGTCACTTGTCGCAGGTGTGGGTGACTGATGGCTGACAGATCAGGCTCAAGGATTCTCTCCCTGTGTGTCTCTCTCAATTCGCTTATGAACACATTTCCACCTGAGGAGTGTAGGCGTGTAATCCAGGAGACTCTGATTGTGGGCAAGACACCGGGGCACAGGGATCTTCACTATTCCCAAGGAGGTACAAAAGAGGACAGTGCTTGAAGGGGTAATTTGGCAAAAAAGTCAGGGATCAAAACTGTCACTTTCTCCTCTAAGGTGTCAGAAGATGTTTAGGAGGCTGGCCCTGAGGCCTCCCCCTCCTCTAGCTAGGTGATGGGGGTCCCAGGTATGTGTGAGTGGGACAGTGGGCACCTGCAGTCCTTGGGCAACTTTCTAGAACGACTAGTGTCCGCACAGTGTGGCTACACAGCTTGCTCTCCTTTGCGGGAAATCCCCTGGTGTGGGAACAGGGTGTCCAGGGTAGGTGTGACAGGCCAAGGGGTGGCTGGAGGAAAGCCTTCCCTCCTTCCAGCCCTCGCCCCTTCCCCTGGCGACGGGGCCTCCCAGCACTCCCCGCACTGCCCAGTCTAACGCGGCCCCCACCCTCGCTGGGCTCCAACAGCCCGGCCCACAGGTAACCCCGCCCGACCGCGCCACCCTGGCCGAACCCCCGCCTGGAAGGGCGCCGCCCAAGAGAAAAGTGGGGAGCGGGCTTCAGAGCCCCGGGCTCTGGGAAAAACGAAGGGACCGAAACAGCGGAGCGCCTTCAGTCCCCGCTCGCCCCCCCTCCCCGCCACCGCGGGCAGGGAGACCCAGCTCCGGCCACCGCGCTGCCAACTCCGCGCCCGCGCGCTCTCCCGCTCCACCCACTCCCGGTAGGCTCACCTCCTCAGCCGCATGTTGGGCAGCCCTGCGGGCGCGCACAGCCTTGGCGGAGCCCTGGCTGCGAGGACGGAGACTCGGAGACTCCGACCGGGCGCCAAGCGCAAGCCGAGTGACCGCCGCGCCTGTGCGCTCCGCGCCTTGTAGCTCTGGGTTCCGCTCCCTCCGGCTCCGCCCCCGCCGCCCGCGACGGTGACCGACCTGAGTGGCAGGGGGAGGCGGCACCAGGAAGCTCGGCCACTTGCCCAGGAGAAAGTGTGTGTACTTCGACCCTGGTGGGAGCAGGGTCGGGGGCTTCATTGTCCACCAGGGCGCGGGCTGGGCACTGAAGGGGCGCCGGGACTGGAGGGAAGGGCGGGCACCCCGAGAACAGGCCCGCTTGGCCACAGGGCAACCAACAGTAAATAGAAAACTAACTCCTCAGTATAGGAAAATATTAACAGTTTTTCTCTTAACTGCCCTGTAAGAGTTTGAAATGAACTTTTCATGCTTTCTTAAGAACAAAGGCCTCTCTTAGAACTAATGGAATAATACAAGGCAAATTTCTCAATCAGATCTGGTAGCCCAGCCTGTGGAGAAATGCACTGCTAGCCTAAAGGTGGCGCCTCGCTGGAAATTGGAATCCACCACCAGCCGACACAGAGAAATAGTGACAATCACTTCCCAAGTGGATGTAGTAAATGTTGTTGCTATGTGCCCTCAAGTCACTTGCGACTCTTAGTGACCCCTGTGTACAACTCGGAACCTGGCTCTATCCTGAGCCAACCTCATCGTCTCAGACACACTTGCCCCCATTAGCTCATTCACTGAGTCAATCCATCTCATCCAGGGTCTTCCTCTCTTGCTCTGTCCCCCGCCAACCTCCCAAGCATGATGTCCCTCTCCAAGGACTGATCCCTCCTTGCAACATGCCCAAAGTATGTCAGACATAGCTTCAGACTCCTTGCCTCCTAGGAGCAGCCTGGTCACACCCTCTCTATGACAAACCTGTATTCTCCTAGCAGTCCATGGTATATTCAGTACTATTCTCCAGCGCCACAACTTTAAGACCTCAATTCTTCTTCTGTCATCCCTAGTCATTGTCCAGCTTTCTGATGCATAGCAAGTAATTGTGAAGACCATGGCCTGGAACAGGGGTATCTTAGTCTCCAGACTGTCATTGTTGCTCTTCAGTATTCTAGAGCGGTCCCTGACAGCAGACTTTCGCAGTGCAATACATCCTTTCATTTCCTGGCTGCTGGCACCAAGAGTGTAGATTGTGGAGCCAAGCAAACTGAAGTTATTAACAATCTCAATCTCTTCACCTTCTATCATGATGCTGCCAAGTGGCTGGAAATAAAGCCTCAAGAATCCACTGGAGGGGGAGCTGTGAGTTGCTTCTGACTCTATAGCAAGAATGAGTGAGTGAATCTCTCAGTAGGTGCTAACTTTTCACACACTAAAACATCTTTTTTTGGTATTCTCTGCTTTCTGCCAAGATCCATCTGATAACAGCAATGATATCCCATAGCCTCTTCTGAATCAGCCTGAATTTCTGGCAGTTCTCTGTTGATGTACCATTCTAGCTGTTTCTGAGTAATCTTTACCAAGATTTTATCTTCGTGTGATACTGTCTGATGATTTCCACATTCTGTTAGATCATCTTTTTTTGGTGGGGAGATGAGAACAAATATGGATATCTTCCACTCAATGGGTCAGGCAGCTGCCTTCCATATTTCTTGACATAGACCAGTGAGCATGTCCATATTTTTGCCAATGTCTTTAGTACAGCTTGAACTTCTTTCTTTAATACCATTGATTCTTGAACAATATGCTACTTCCTGAGATGTTTTTGTGTTGGACAATTATTTTTAATAAAGTGATTCTGTGTATTCCCTTCTGTAATATTTCATGTAATATTTGCCCATAGAATCCTTCAGAATTGCAACTTGAGACTTGAATTTGTTATTCCATTCAGTTTGAGCAATGCTGAGATTATTCATCTCTTTAATGTTTTCTAACTTCAACTCTTCACACATTTCTTTATAGCACTTTACGTAGGCTTCTCAAGCTGCCCTTTGAAATCTTTTGCTTATCTCTTTTACTTAGCACTTTTTACCCATTATAGCCTCTGCTCCTTGGAGGTGAGGATTCTGAAGCTCTGTCTGACATACTTTGGACATGTTGCAAGGTAAGACCGGTCCTTGAAGAGGGACATCATGCTTGGGAGGGTGGAGGGACAGCGCAAGAGAGGAAGACTCTCAATAAGATGGATTGATTTAGTCTCTGGGGTAATGGGGATAGGTGTGTCAGAGATAATAAGATTGGCACAGGATAGAGCAACATTTAGGACTGTTGTACTAGGTTGTCGCTATGAGTCTCAGGGGATTCAACGGCACATAACAACAACAACAACATTCTAGTACAATTTTCAGTCATTTCTACCATCCATTTTGGTAGGGTTTTTCATCCCCTGTTTCTAGAATGACCTTATGCTTTATTTTTTATGAATGATGTTCTTGATGTTATGCCAGAGGCTGTGGCACCAGGGACATTATGACCAATGTCAGATGGTTCTTGGTTGAAAGCAAAGAGTACCAGAGGAATGTCTATCTGTGTTTCATTGACTATTCAAAGTCATTTGACTGTAGACATTGCAACAAATTGTAGCTGACCTTGAGAAGGATGGGTATCCCAAAACGATTGTGCTCATGTGAAACCTGTAATTTGAACCAAGAAGCAGTCCTCAGAACAGAGCAGGGAAAGAAACACTATATGGTTCAAAATCAAGGGGGAAAGTGCTGAGCTTTATAAGGAGGAATGTGACATCAGGACTGAAAGAAGATTCATCAACAACCTACGTTATACAGATGACAACCGTGCTTGCTGAAATTGAGAAAGACCTGAAGCATTTGCTGCAGAAGGTCAAGGATGGTGGTCTTCAATATAGATTGAAGCTCAATGTTAAAAAGACAAAGATTCTCACCACTGGGTCAATTGGCAGTACCATGATATATAGAGATTGAGGTTATTAACAATAACCTTGCTTGGATCCACAATCAACACTCTTGGCACCAACAGTCAAGAAATCAACAAATGAATTGTTCTGGGAAAAGCTGTGGTCAGGGAACTCTCCAAAATGGTAAAGAGCAATGACACCAATATGGAGACTAAGGTGTGCCTGATTCACACCCTCATCTTTGCAATTACTTGCCATGCATCAGAGAGCTGATCAAAGCTGACTAAGGCTGACAGAAGAATTATTAATGCTTTTGAGTTGTCATACTGGATAAGAGTACTGAACATACCATGGACTGCTAAGAGAACAAACAAGTTTAACCTGGAAAGGGTGAAACCAGGCTGCTCCTTGGAGGCAAGGATTTTAAAGCTCTGTCTCACATACTCTGGTCATGTTTTCAAGAGGGACCAGTCCTTGGAGCAGGATATCATGGTTGGAAAGGTGGGAGGATAGCACAGGAAAAGAAAGTCCCAGATGAGGTGGATTGACACAGTAACTGGCATAATGAAAGTAGGTGTGTCAGAAGCAGTGAGATTGGCTCAGGATAGAACAGGATTCCAAGCTTTTGTGCATAGGGTTGCTATGAGTTGTGGTTGACTAGATGACACATGACAACAACAACAACAACAACATGCGGTGGTAATGCCTAAGAATCCCAATTCTTTTTTCAGCTTTTTGTTTATTTTGTTATCAGTCCTTCTTTTGAAGGCTTCCTCTCTTCTTTCTGTTCCTCTACCTTCTGACTTGAATCCCATTCAGACTCTTCCTAGGACTCAGACTACCCATCAGACTTAAGAACCTGGATCACCAGATCACCGCCCCTTCATCTTCTGTGTCTTTTTTCTCCACAGATGTAGTCACTCTGTTATGGCTAAAATGAAACAAACAGCTCACTGATTTCACTTCCCTTCGTGTCAGTAAATCTCATCTCTCAAGCAAAATCCATGATTTTCCCCCCATCACATCTAGGAAACTATGCACAATCATTCACATCTTCCCAAAGTTTCCACCAGGTTTCCAGTGGGTATAATTAGAAATTTATAACTGTCACCGTGAACACAATCATTTGGTTAGAGATCCTGGAGAAAAGACACAGCAATACTACGCTTTGACATTATCCTGGCTCTTGTTATACGGAGCTGACATAACAAATTCCTCTATATAATGTAAACTGTAAAGTTCTATTCACTTTCTGAGAGAAGACAGAGCTTCCACACACAGCTGCTGACTTTGAACCCTATACTTGATGAAAGTTCTATATGTGATGAAAGTTCTGTTATATTCGACCTCTGGATAAGTCTTCTGCTGAGACTTCTTATTAAAAGTAAAGGCTTGAAGTCTAAAGATTGCATTCTAATCATTGGATTACATTGCAATTGCAACTGTCAATTGTGATTGTTGTTGTTATGTACCATCGAGTTGTTTGCGACTCATAGTGACCCTAGGTACAAGAACCCTAAATGCCGTTCTATCCTGTGCCAAACTCGCCTTCTCAAACACACTTATTCCCACCACTCCACTCACAGAATCGATCTATCTCATCGAGGGTCTTCCTCTCCTGCACCGTCCCTCCACTCTCCCAAACATGATGTCCCTCTCCAAGGACCAGTCCTCCTTGCAACATGCCCAAAGTATGTTAGACGAAGCCCCAGAATCCTTGACTCCAAGGACCATTCTGGCTTCACCCTCTCCAGGACAAATCTGTTTGTTCTCCTAGCAGTCCACGGTATATTCAATACTCTTCTCCAACACCACAGCTCAAAGGCATCAATTCTCCTATCATCCTTATTCACTGTCCAACTCTCTGATGCATAGCATGTAATTGCAAAGACTATAGCCCGGATCAGGAGCACCTTAGTCTCCAGCCTGAAGTCGTTGCTCTTCAGTACTCTTGAGAGGTCCCTCACAGCTGACTTTCCCAATGCAATTCGTCTACTGATTTCCTGGCTGCTGTTATCAAGAGTGTTGACTGTGGAACCAAGTAAACAAAAACTGTTAACTATTTCAATCTCTTCACCATCCATACTGATGCTGCCAATTGGCCCAGTGGTAAGAATCTTTGTTTTCTTGATGTTGAACTTCAATCCATATTGAAGACTGCAGTCCTTAACCTTCTGCAGCAAGTGCTTCAGGTCTTCCTCAGTTTCAGCAAGCAGGGCTGTGTTATCTGCATAACGCAGGTTGTTGATGATTCTTCCACCAATTCTGATGCCACATTCCTCTTCGTATAGCCCAGGGTCTCAGATGATCTGTTCTGCATACAGATGAAAACGGTATGGAGACAAAATACATCCCTGATGGACCCCTTTTTTTATTTTGAACCATCCATTGTCTCCCTGCTCTGTTCTGACGACTGCCTCTTGATCCAAGTATAGGTTTCGCATTAGCACAATCAAATGTTCTGGGATTCCCATTCTTCTCAGAGTCAGCCATAGCTTGTTGTGATCTACACAGTCAAAAGCACTTCTGTATAAGTGTTATTAGGTCTTACTTGCATGCCTTCTATGACTACCTGGCAATAAACTAAATGTGCTTATTTTTTTACAATCCTGAGCATCTCTCAATTTTCAAAGAACCCTAAAATCCTACAAGATGAAAGATAAAAGCCATGAGTAGAAGGGGAGCAGGGCTTGCTGGATCCAGCCTCCTCAAAGCAATGCCCACTTCTAATGATTATTTCATCCTCCCTCCCCTACCTAGGCTTAATTTCCAATTATTTCCTTTTACTTGGATCCACGTTCAATAGATATGGTAGCAGCAATCAAAAACTCAAATGATCTACAAACAGAAGAAGATAAAATAGATGAATGGGACCTTCTGAGAATCAAATCCCTATGCACATCCAAAAACTTCTCCAACAGGGTAAAAAGGGAAGCCACATACTGGAAAAAAGTATTTGGTAATGACATGTCAGATAAGGGACTTGAATCTCGATTTATAAAATACTTGAGCACCACTACAAGATAAAGGTAAATAATCCAATTGAAAAATGGGCACAGAATATGAACAGACACTTCACCAAAGAAGACATTCAGGTGGTGAACAAGCATATGAAGAAATATTCAAAATCCCTAGCTCTAAGAGAGATGCAAATCAAAACAACTATGAGATATCATCTCACCCCAGTCAGAATAGCAAAATTTAACAGAACAGCAGGCAACAAATGCTGGTGAGGTTGTGGAAAAACTGGAACCCTTATTCACTGTTGGTGGAAGGGTAAAATGGTACAACCACTGTGGAAGGTGGTGTGGCACTTTCTCAAAAAGTTGCACATAGAGATACCATTTGACCCAGCAATTCCGCTACTGGGAATATACCCCAAAGAGACCATAACTGACATCCAACCAGATATATGCACACCCATGTTTATTGCAGCTTTGTTCACAATAGCAAGGAGTTCGAAACAACCTACGTGCCCATCAACAAATGAATGGATAGAGAAGCTGTGGTATATTCACACAATGGAAATACTATGGTACATTTAAAAACAAGGAACTCATGCAATATTATTCAAAATGGGTAATCCTGAAAGACATTATGCTGAGTGAAGTATCTCAGTCACAAAAGGACAAATACTGCATGATGCCACTGTTGTAAAACAGGACTGACATCAGGGTTGGGGGGAGACTGAGAAAGATGGGTTCAATAATGTATACTGCATTGAAACAGATGAGGGAGAAAACTCTTTAAAAGGGATATGTTATTAGGTATTTTTGTCATGACTGGAGTCCAGAAGGAAGGCTGTGTAGTGTAGTGGACCTGGGGGGGGGAGAGATTGTAAAACAATGAAAGAATTTTTCTCTTACTTTTCAAAGAGAAGATTGTAATGGGGGGAGGGGTGGACAGGGAGAAAAGTGCAACAATGAATTAATGGAAATCCAAAGTCTCTGTAAATTTTCATTGAAATTAATAATAAAAAATTTAAAAAACCTCAAATGATATACTGCATTGGGCAAATCTGCTGTCAAGGACCCCACTGGTAGTGCTAAAGAGCAAGGATATCAGTTTAAAGAGTAAGGTGTGCTTGACCTAAGCCAAGACTAAAGAATAATCAATGCCTTTTGTTTGTGGTGTTGGAGAAGAGTATTGAATATACCATGGACCATCACACAAACAAACCAACTTATCTTAGAGAATGTGCAGTCAGGGTGCTCCTTCCATGTTTTGGGCACATTGCCAAGAAGGGCTAATTCTTGGAAAATAAAATCATGATTAGAAAAGTAGTGTCAGCTAAGGAGAGGAAGACCCTTGAGGAGACAGATTAACACTGTGACTGTGACAGGAGGCTCGAGCACAGTGGAGATTGTGAAGATGGTACAAGACAGGGCAAGTTTTGATCTTTTAATTTGTTCAGAGGGGGTTGCTGTTTTAGTCAACTGTAAATGATTATAAACAAAGATAACAATTATCTCTAGTAAGAGAAGAGTTATTACAGACTACAGCCTAGGGAACCTCTTCTTACATTACATCAGGGTTGTAATAGGATTAAGGAGTTTTGCCTTCCACCCTTAATCCTTTTACATCTATTTGTTTTATTGGGTTGTGAAGTATCATTGCATAGCTTCCACATTGTATCTTTGTATCAGGAATATCAGAGGAGGGCACAATTTAGTCCACAGAAATCCTGATCAACAGCTTCACCTAACTGCATAGATACTTCTTTTTCCTTCTCCAGTGTTTCCAAACATCTGAGATAGGAAATACCATAGCTTGGATCAAGTGCACCTTAGTTGCCCAAAGTGACAGCTTTCCTTTCTAAAACTTCAGCATTCCTTTGCAGCGGATTTGCCAAAGAAGTATGCCCTTTGATGTACTGATGGCTGATCCAAGACTCTGATTGTTGGTCCAAGAAGAATGGCATCACTGGTAACTTAAATGTCTTCTTTTCCCTCCTGGAAACAACTGGATTAAAGTTCTTTGGCTTGAAGCGCTGTTACTTTGGGTAAACAACCTAGCCCCCTCTGTTTCTACATTTTCCCATATATGAAGGAGGGATGGTCTCACCTACCCTCTTCCTCATAAAGTAGTGAGTAAACTGTTAACATCTTCAGAACAGAGCAAGGAAACACTGCATGGTTCAAAATTAGGAAAGGAGTGTACACATCCTGGACCCGTACCTTTTCAATCTGTATGCAGAACAGATCATTCGGGAAGCAGGGCGTTATGAGGAGGAGCATGACAGCAGGATTGGAGGAAGACTAATCAACAACCTACAATATGCGGATGACACAACCTTGCTTCCTGAAACTGAGGAGGACCTGAACCACTTGCTTCAAAAGGTCAAGGACTGTAGTCTGCAATATGGATTGATGCTCAACATCAAGAAGACAAAGATTCGCACCACTGAGCCAACTGGCAGCACCATGGTGGATGAGAAGAGATTGAGGTTGTTAACACTTACAGCTTGCTTTTTTAACAGCAGCAGTCAGGAAATCAAAAGACAAATTGCACTGGGAAAATCTGCTGTCATATACCTTTCCAGAGTGCTGAAGAGCAACGACGTCATAGTCTAAATACAAAGGTGTGCCTAATCCAGGCCATGGTCTTCTCAATTACTTGTTATGCTTCAGAGAGTTGGACAATGACTAAGGATGACAGAAGAAGAATAGATGCCTTCGAATTGTGGTGCTGGAGAAGAGTCTTGAACGTACCATGGATCACCAAAGAAAACAAATAAGTTTGTCTTGGAGAGGGTGAAACCAAGTCTTTCCTTGGAGGCTAGGATTTTGAAGCTCAGCCTCACTTACTTTGGGCACATGGCCAGGAGAGATTGGTCCTTGGAGAAGGACATCATGCTCAGAATGGTGGACGGACAGTGCAAGAGAGGGATGAGATAGAGTGATATACAGTAGTTGGGGCGATGGGGGTTGGTGTGTTGGAGTTAGTGAGACTGGCTCAGAACAGGGAAGGGTTCAGAGCTTTGTACATAGAGTCGCTATACATCACAGGCAACTCAATGGCACATAAAAACAACATACTATGACAGGTTTGGAGGCAGAAGTGGCATCCACTTCCTAAACAACATGCTTCTGGAAACTCTATGAACCTTGATAAATGTCAATAGTTGTAGAGGGGCTTCAGGCCTTTTGTTCATAGGGTAGCAGCTACGAGTCATGCTCGACTCGAAGACAATCAACAACAACATTATATATTAATATGTTAGTATAACAAATAAGTGCTTTGAAAGCACTGGGCTGGCACTGAAGATGAATGGATAACACAATGTGTGCCACAGTTCATTTCCTGCAATCAAAGGAGTGCTCTAACATTCTCCATAGCTATACCTGTTTCTCAGGGAGCTAGGTCATGTGGTTTGTTTTGTGGGTGTGGAGGGGGAAGCATGTCTGGAAGGATCTAGAGGTGTCACCTGGGAACCAAGTAGGAATTGCATCCTTGCCGGTGTGGATGCCAGCACGCCCACGGTGCCAGAAGTGAAAGCAAGGAGCACGTTCCTGGACACTCAAAGACCACAGGCACTCAGAAACAAAGGGAGCTCTGGCGGCTTAGTGATAAGGAGTGGAGCTGCTAACCCAATGGTGTGCAGTTTGAATCTACCAGCTGCTCCACAAGAGTTAGGCAGTTTCCTCCCCTGCAATTTACTGCCTCTGAAAACCTGCTGGATGGTCAGCTGTGTATTGATTCCAACTCTATGATACACAGCAACAACAGGGGCTGAGGCTACCTTCTAGCACCTGGTGGCTGCAGTCCTCTTAGGGCTCAGCAATGCCATGTGCCCAGCTCACGTTTCAGGGCTTGACTGACTCCTGGTGCCAGGAAGAGCTGATCTTTCTCTTGGAGGATTCTCTTAGGGCTGCTGTAACAAAGTACAGATGACTTGAGGACTTGAAAACAACAGACATTTCCTCCCTCACTGAAATCAGTGTCAATGTGTCCATAGGACACATTCCCTTGGAAGGCAGACCTTGCCTCTCTGAGCTCTTGGTGGCCCTGTGTGTCCTGTGGCTGCATCATTCTAATCTCTGCTTTACTCTTCTCTGCCAAACCTCCCTCTTTCAAAGATTCTCATAAAGATGTTCAGGGCCTGCTGGTGTAATCAGAGATAATCTCCATATCTCAACATTCCTAATGTTTTTTCAAAGTCCTTTCACCTATTCAAAGGTTACAGATGATGAGATGAGGGTGTGGCTATCTTTGAGATCTTTCCACTTTTCTGATATATCTAGGGCTGTCATGAATTGGGGCCAATTTAGTGGCAACTGGTTTACAAATGGTCCCACAGGCAGGATTGGAGTAAGTCCAGGAAAAACCATGTGGTGGTGAGGACAATGCCATCTGTGTGTCTGAAGAAGGAACAGAGTGTAAAGTGAGGTGTTTTTGTTTTGTTTTGTTGTTTTTGGGGGGTTTTGACCTAGAGGAAATGTGGGTTTATTTTAGCTTCAATTTTTGTTGGTTTCTCAGTCATTCATGCATAAACATTTTGTTTTATAACGTTAATTGCAAGTTATTAATGTAATTAGCTAGTAACAATGTCTGATAAATTTTCATTGTATATTGTCTTTCCCTTCATCCAACTTATCTATTAGTTACTTTTCAATTCCCTCTCCCTCCCTTCTCATGCCAGGTAACATCTAAGAATGATTCTGTTGTTGTGTACCGTTGAGTCAGAACCAACCCATAGCTGACCCTCCAGCAGGTTTCCAAAGGCAGTTAATCGCACGGGAGGAGACTGCCCATCCTCCTGCAGAACAGCTGGTGGATTTGAAGCACGTTCCTTTAGGACTAGCTATATGTAACTATTTCTTCAACTTTTTATAATAATGGTCTTCAATAGTTGTCCTTTTGTGACTGTCTTATGTCGCTCAGCATAATTTCCTCTAGACTTATCCATGTTGTGCAATATTTCACCATTCTTTATCATTCTTTAGTGTTGCGTAGTATTCCATTGCATGAGCAAACCGTAGTTTCTATAGCAATAACTTTGCTGATGGACACTTGTTTTCCAGCTTTTTGTATTGTAAATAATGCTGCATTGGATATGGGTATACATGCATCTGTTTGTTACAGCACTAAAGTGAGTTTTAAGTGACACGAAGACACCAACAGCCTGACTCTAAGAGCCTGCTTTGTTGATGGGAAGTGGACAGGCTTTATGTTGGGTCACCTTGGGTGGAGGTAGCCTGTGTCACAGAGCGGGGTCATAGAGGTCACCATACTCTGCTGGCCCACGACTGCTGGCCAGGCTGGCATCAGAATTGGGTGTAAGCAGGATGGTTTTCTTTGTGCTTGGATGCATTTATCTCTGTTTGTCTTTCTGTATTCAGTGCTTTCCATGGACTTGGTTTCATTTCAGATTTACTAAATTAGATTAGGCCCTGGATGCAGACCCCCGTTCTCCACACTTACCCAAGAGAGAAGAGGCATTTGGTCATGCTGATTGATTTAGACAGATTATCCACTATTTTAGAAGGCTATTGTTGATTGCCTTCGACTCATAGCAACCCTATGAACAAAAGGCCTAAAGTCCCTCTACAACTATCGGTATTTATCAAAGTTCAGTTTCCAGAGGAATGTTATTTAGAAAGTGGATGCCACTCCTGCTTCTGATACTTTAAAAAAAAAACCCCAATCTGTGAAAGGTCAAATTTTAACTCCACCCTCATTCAGTGAAGCATCATTTTAATACCATTTCCAGATACATCAAAAAAACAAAACAAAAAGCCGTAAATGCTTTGCCATTGGGTCAGAACTCGCCCCTCAAATGGAACTCTAGTAGGTTTTTGGGTGCTCATCTTTCTCCTGAGGAGCCATTTGTGGTGTTGTTGTTGTCGTTGTCGTTAGGTACTGTCAAGTCCACTATGTCACAGAGCGATCCTGTGAAGAACCGATCTGAACCTGTGCTGTCGTCATCATCCCGGACACTTGAGCCCATTGCTGCAGTCACTGCGTCAGTCTGCTCATTGCAAGTGGATTGCAATCCTCAGAGAGTCACACAACCTTTGGGTTGGTAACACAGCTCTGGGCTGTGTGACCAGAGTTCCTGGACACTGGTAAACTCCCCCAAATGAGCAGCCATTGGGTTGACTCAACTCCCAGCAGCCCCATATGCATTGGAGCAGAACCGTGCTCCACCAGGTGTTCAGGGGCCCATGTTTTGGTACTTCCCCCCTCCTTGTTGTGTACCGTTGAATCAGATCCAACTGGCACAGGAGGAGATTGCCCCTACCTCTGCAGAGAAGCATCTGGTGGATTTGAATCGTGCACTTTCAAGATTGCAGCGCAGCTTCTTGCTGCTAGGCCACCAGAGCTCCCTTCTGGCACCTGTGTTTTGGGAGCAGGTTGTCAGTTCTTTCCTTTAAGGTACCCCTATGTGATCTGGGATCTCAAGCCTTTGGGTTAGCAACCCGATGAGTCCACCACTTGCACCATCCTAACAACAGCACCATCTGCTGTTATTAGCCATAACAGTCCCCAGGTCCTGGGACAATTTGAGTCACTCTGATTATCTAAATACAGACCCGTTGGGGAATTTTCTGGTTAATAAGATTCCTTGAAAATGCCCTACCTGTGGTTTGAGACCAGCTGAATTCAGTGCTTTCAGGCATAGGCGGACTTTTCCTCAGCTCTCCTCACACAACTAAACTTAGTTAAACTGCTCAAGTGGAAAAAGCTCCTGTTCTGCTTCTGGCATTTTCTCTGGGCCACAGGGATTTGTGCTGCTCGGTATCTCCCTGGCGGGTCAAATCAGAGAAATAACAATGTCCTCCCATTCGATTTACAGCCTCAGAAACCCAATGGAGGGTCAGCTAGAAATTTATTTCAGTGTAGGGCAATGACTTGTTATGCATCAGAGAGCTGGACAATGACTAGGGAGGACAGAAGGAGAACTGACGCCTTTGAGCTGTGGTGCTGGAGAAGAGTATTGAATGTACCATGGACTGCCAAGAAAACAAACAGATTCATCCTAGAGAGGGTTAAATCAGGCTGCTCCTTGGAGGCAAGGATTCTGGGGCTTCGTCTGACATACTTTGGACATGTTGTAAGGAGAGACAGGTCTTTGGAGAGGGACATCATGCTGTGTAGAGTAGAGGGACAGCGCAGGAGGGGAAGACTCTCTATGAGGTGGATTGATTCAGTGACTGGGGTAATTGGAATGGGTGTGTCAGAGGCAATGCAATTGGCACAGGATAGAGCAGGGTTTAGGGCTGTTGTACATAGGGTCGCTATGAGTTACAAACAACTCGACGGCACATAACAACAACAAGTTGTTGAGTTTGACTTTTTATAAAGGATGAAGAGGTCACACACTCAGGTGAGTGGATCTGACTGTGACCTCTGGACTATATATGTACTTTTTTTTTTAACCACCACAATAAACAGTTCCTTTGAGTGATGACCTCACAAGTGTCAGAGTGGAAATGGGCCCCGTAAAGTTTTTGACAGCTTTTTCAGAATATGGCTAAATCTTTCTTCCAGAGCACTTCTGGAACCTCTAACCTTTCAGCTGAGAGTAAAGCAGATAACTGTATGTACCACCTAGGAACTCCTCGACCTACTCCAGTCAGTCAGTTCTTCCTTGGCTTATATAGTTGGATGTTTTCCACTTTGCAAAGGTTTGGAGTGTTTCCTCTTTCTTAGGTGTCATCAGGGACTGGGACTCCTTTACCTATCAGTGCAAACGGTGGTCAAGCAGGAGAAATGTCAGAAACCTATTCCAACAGAGCAGGTGCCCCTATAGACGTGTCCCCCTCCACCCCCAGGCCTTATCCCGTCTCCTGACATTCCTGACATCTATCCTGACACACACTCCTGACATTCCAGAAAACAAACTACAAGCTGGGTGCTTATACAAGCTGGTCTCACACTGCTGACTGAAAGATTGGGGGTTCAAGCTCATCAGCCATTCCGCTGGAGAATGGGGAGCTGTTCTGTAAATATTTATAGGCTAGGAAACCCCCATGGGGGTGTCAAGGTAAGTTGGAATGTAATGGACAACAGTGGGTGCATGTGCCTATACACAAAACCACCAAGAAATGATGTAAGCATATGATAATAAATATAATTTTTAATTTTTTAACTGAATACAGAAATATGTAGGGCAAGCTCAAAGTGCACAAAAGCCACAGAGTCGTGTGTGTGTGTGTGTATAAATCACACAGCACTTCATCCCATCACATGCACCAGCGTGACAGGGCACAGGACCCTGCTTCTCTGTGACCAAATGAAAGACAGTTCCTATAACAACCCTAAGAAAGCAAAAATCCAACAAGCAAAATAATAATCAAAGGAAGGGGAAAAAAAATATAAAGAACTAAGGAAAGTTGTTTCTGTTGTAGAAAAAGCAGGTTTTTTCCCCACAGTATAATGACTCATTTACAGAAAGGAAGTGAGTTTTGTTGAAAAATACTTAAAATATTCTCGAAGAGGGAGAAAGCAGTTCTTCACCAGCGTGGCGGGGCCTGCGGCGGAGGTCTTGCTTCGAGACCTGTCCTGAACCAGCAGGGACAGTTCCTCTTCAGCAGCCAGAGGTGAGTCCTTGCTACAAAGAGATAGGACACTCGTCACAGAGACAGTAGGCATCACAGAGTTATGCAAGCTCTCCACCCACGTGGGCCTCTGGGAGCAGAGCCAGCCACCACCAGGGAGGGTGGGGACACACAGCCCTGGGCTCACAGTAGGAGTTTAACATGTGCACATCAGAGATCAGGAGGTGACCACAATGATCCTGAGAACTCTAAGATAAACTTCTCTTTAAGATCCTTGCATCTTTTGTGATCTGTCTGTGTAATGGTAGAGTGTCTGCAGCATCACAGGATGAAGGGGAGCAGCCGCGCATCTGCCCCTTCCTTGGATGAAGCAGGTGGGGGAAGGGACTGGTTGAGGTCAGCACAAGGGCCAGCCCCGCCCAGGAGCCCTGATTTCCCATCTGGAAGCCACCCCAGGGCAGGATGCGGCCCTCCCTGGGCCAGCCTCCATACAAAGACACAACACACTGGGGCTGGGGGCCTGGGAGTGTCTGAATGCCTCATGTCTACAGGACTCTGTGGACTACTGATATGCAGAGCTCCCACAGCCATGTTCCCTGAGCTGCTGTGCTGGAGGTGGGTGGGGGTCGGAGGACACACCCCTGGGTGTGCCAGGGCACCCAGCTGGAGTCAGATTGTTTCTTGATTTCCTTACGTATCTCAAATGAGGTGCTCTGCCCAGGGCCCTCCCCATCCTTCCATCCTGGGCGGCTTGGGGACTATGTTGGTCCACCTGAGGGCTGGCAGTGGATGGCTACTTCCCATGAGGGTACCTCTCCACCCCCACTGCTCAGGGCTCCATCCAGCCTGAGAAGGAGGCATGGAAGAAAAGAGGCAACTGCTGCACTTGTGAGAACCAGAATGTGGCTCGGGGCACAAGGTCTGCTTGGGCACTGCACTGTCTACAGTGTTTTTTTTTTCTCTGAATTTTGTTCTCTTGGTTGAGCTCAGCACTGGCTCAACGTCCCTCACACTCTGAAAGGTCAGCACAATGAATACCTCCTCACGGCTGGGATGTTGCTCCACACGTGCACGGCGTTCTGAATGACTTGGCCACAGACATCTTTGATGGTCACAGGTTTGGTCTGAGGGGAAACACGGCTGTGAATGAGCCTGGCAGGACAAGAACCCCCAGTCCTCTCTCGTCACCCTCCCCAGCTCCCACAGGCCTCAGCGGCATGAGGCCCTTCCTGGCCCTCAGAATACAGTCAACAAACATTCCAGACTGACTGTCTCATCAGTCTGCCTACACGGCTTACAAATTCACAGAAATCACCTCAAGGTGGTGGGGGGTGGGGGGAAGCCAACGTAGCATTTTAAGACCACGAATCTACAGGCTTCCATCCCCACATGGTGGTGTTGCTATGTACCATTGAGCTGGAGCTGACTCATGCTTCTTCTCCGGTAGGGTTTTAGTAGCAATGAATCATGTGGGAGGAGATTGACCATATTTTTCCCATGGAGCAGCTGGTGGATTAGAACGGCCTGCCTTTAGGTTGGCAGTTGTTGTTGTTGTTATGTACCATCGAGTTGCTTGTGACTCATAGTGACCCTATGTACAACAGCCCCAAACCCTGCTCTATCCTGTGCCAATGGCACTGCCTCTGACACTCCCATCCCGATTTATTACTCATTATTATCATTCTTGCCCTCCTAAGCCATGAAAACTCATTATTCCTACATAGTTAACCTACCAAGTCAGACCTCAGGAAAAAAAAATATACGTATTTCCAGGCTACAACCATTTATCCAGATTCTTTTTTGAAGCAAGTTTAACACTGATAGCAAAATCCAAGCAGAGGTCATGTGGGGCAAGGAAACTAAACCCCAGCCTCTTTCATACTTTTGGATACAAGACTTCTAAATGAAATACTGCTCAACAGAATTAAGTCAGGTTCACCTCCGAGCGACACGAGGATTATTATTAGTATTAGAAAATATCTTAGAATATTTATTAGTAGATCTAATGGGGAAATTATCATATTGTATCCGTAACCATTAAAAAGGACTTCTGACAAAACTCTGCAGGTATTATTGATAGAAATGCTAGGAAAATGAGAGTCAGAAAAAAAGTTCCTTAGCATAATAAAATATATCTAAAAAGAAAGCTTACAACAACAACAATGTATTTTTTTATGTTTATGTCACCATATTTAAAATAAAATAGTGTTTATTTCTTCTTTGGTGAACCTGAAATGGAGTACGCAACAACAATATATGTAAGCCAAAATATAACAGTTGTTGTGGTGTCAACTCCAATTAATGACAACCTCCCATGTGTCAGAATACGTCTACGCTCTATGCTGTGATTTTAGGTGCCATGGGCCATGACTCATGGACCATGAACAACAGATCTGAACCTTGTCCTATGCTGGCATCCACACCATCTCCGTCATGCTCAAGTCCAATGTCATAGTCACTGTGTCAGTGTGGAGGGTCTTCCTCTCGTTAACTGACCTTTCCAGACATGATGTCTTTTTCCAAGAGCTGATCCTGACATCACACCCTAAGTGTGTGAGATGAAGTTCCAGCATCCTTACCTCTCAGGAGCACCCAGGCTGCTCTCATTCTAGGACAGACTGGTTACCTTGGCAGTCCATGGGATACTCTTTGTCAACATCACAATTCAAAGGCATCAGCTCTTCTTTGGTCTTCTTTTTTGGTGGAAATGCCATGGCTTGAGTCAAGCCCACATTAATCCTTAAGCTGACATCCTTGCTCTTTAGCACTGCAGAGAGGTCCTTGGCAACAGATTTCCCCAGAGCACCATGTCTTTTGATTTCTTGATTGCTGCTACTTGTAAATGTTGATTGTGGATCCAAGTAAAAGGAAATCCTTAACAACTCAATCCGTGCTCCACAGGGTTCCCAAATTTAAAAAGTCATTGCCATCAAGTTGGAACTGACTCATAGGAGGAGACTGCCCACCTTTCCCTCTTGGAGTCTGGTGGATTTTTACCCCCAGTTAGGCACAGCCTTTGGGTTTGCAGTACAACTGCCGATGGACCACATTCCCAGAGCTCCCTATTAGGGTCCACAGTGACTATCTCTTCAGAAGAAGATGGCCACGCCGTCCTTCCCAGACACTTGTGGGTGAACTTGAGCCTCCAGCCTTTTGTTGAGGAATCAATGAACCATTTGCACCACCCAGGGCTCCTAAAAAGATAGTTATTTCAGCTAAAAATCCAGCATCAGTTTAGTGTGAGAACACTTAGAACATTCTCACAGTCAAGAACAAGAAAAGAATGTGATGAAAGACTGTTGGAGAAGTGCTAGCCAAAACCATAGGCAAGAGAAAGGTATTTGAGGTATGTTGTTAGATGCCATCGGGTCAAATGTGATGGGTAGCAACTCTATGAACAACATATCTGAACCCTATCCTATCCTGTACCATCCTTATAATTTCTGACGTATTTGAGCCCATTGCTACGGTCAGGATGCAAGTCCATCTGGTTGAGATCTTCCATTTTCACTGACCTTCCATCTCCAAACATGGAGGGTCCCTTTCCAAGGAATACCACCTCCTAGCAACATGCCCAAGGTATATGAGATGGATCTTTGTCATCTTTGCCTCCAAGAAGCATTCTAACCATCCTTGTTCCAAGACCTATCTGTTTGTTCTTTTGGCTGCCCATGGGATATTCAGTACTCTTCCCCCACACCACAGCTCAAAGACATCAGTTCTTCTTCTGTCATCCTTATTCTTTGTCCAGCTCTCAGATGCATAACAAATGACTGGAATGGCCATGGCTTGAGTCAGGCACACCTTAGTCCTCAAAATGACATCATTGCTCCTCAGTAGTTTGGAGAAGTCCATGACTGCAGACTTTCCCAGTGCAATATGTCTCACTGATAGTGTCAATATTTTCTCCTGTCTGAAGCAGTTGGATTCTGGAAGATTAGTTGCTTTGTTTTTATTTAATTAACAGTCAAGTGTGAAGATTAATTTGCTATTAGAGTTACAAACTAAGTTGGCAGTTTGTTACATCTGGGGAGAGCGTTATTCTAATTGGTACGGCATTTGTCTGTTAGTTTGCTGTACTGAGATAACTTGTGAGTTGCTGTGATACTGGAAGCTGTGCCAGTGGTGTATCAAATGCCATAAGGACTACCCATGGTGGACATATTTTAGTAGTGCCCCTAGGTTAGGACAGACTAGGAAGCAGGATTGGTCATTCACTTCTTAAATTAAGCCTTTGAAAAACCTATGAAAATATGTCTTAGAGAGAGTGCAGCCAGAGTGCTCTTTGGAGGCAAGCATGGTGAGGCTTTGGTTCACATACTCTGGGTATATTTCTAGGATAGGCTATTCCTTGGAGAGGGACATGGTGCTTGGACAGGGAAAGGATCGATGAAGAAGAGGAAGACCATCAACCAGATGAGTTGACATAGTGACTGCTGCTTTTGTGTGTCAGGAAGTGTGAGGATGGCACAGGATAGGGCGGGGTTCAGATCCACTGTTCATAGGGTTGCTATGAGATGTCCTTGACTTGATGGCACCTAACAACAACAACAACATCATCATATTGCTCCAGGGGTAAGAATTTTGGCTTCTTGATGTTGAGATGTAATCCATTTTGAAGGCTATAGTTGTGTATTTTCTACAGCAAGTGCTTCAAGTCCTCATTTTCTGCAGGCAAGATTGTGTTATCTGAATAACTTGGAATGTGGACAAGTCTTCCTCTGATCCTCCTGCCACAGCTTTTGTTATAGAGTCTAACTTCCTGAATGATTTGTTCATTTGAAGTATAAAATTAGTAAAAAGATCCTGGTCACTCTTTGTATGATGATAAGATCAAATAGAAAGTTTAATTGAAATGGAAAATTACTACATTCTCCAAGGAACTCCAATAAGGAAGTAGGAACAAAATTAATGCAAAGGAATTAACAGTGCATACAAATAACAACCAGTTAAAGGGTAAGGTGGTAGATGCCACGTGCTATGGTGTTGTTATTAGGTGCCGCCAAGTCATAGCAAACCTATGAACAACAGACCTGACTCCTGTCGTGTCCTGTGGCATCCTCACCTCCTCTCATACACTTGAGCCCATGGCTGCAGTCATCATGTCAATCCATCTCAATGCTGGTCTTCCTTTCTTTCTCTGACCCTCTACCCTTCCAAGCATGATATCCTTTTCCAAGGAATTGGCTCTTCTAGCAACACGTCCATAGTGTTTGAGATGAAGCTTTGTCATCCTTGCCTCCAAGGAGCACTCCGGCTGCACCTTTTCCAAGACATACCTCTTCTCCAACATCATAACTTAAAGACGTCAATTCTTCTTCTGTCCTTATTCATCATTCAGATCTCAGGTACACAGTAAGTAATTGAAAAGACCATGGTCTGAATTCCCTGCACCTTAGTCTTCAAACTGATATCACTACTTTTCAGTATTTTCGAGAGATCCAAAGATAAAGTGCTTGGCAATAAACTTAACAAGAAATGTTTAGGACATTTTATGACACATTCTGTGCATGGCATGAAGGGAGGGTGGCCTCCTCATCCTCTCTTGGTGGAACCGTGAATCAGAACAACCCTACATATGGTGGGAAAGTTGGCAATATCTGTAACAACTACTAATCAATTTACCTTTTGACCCAGAAATCTCAGTTCTGGAATTTCTCCCATATTATAATTCTCATACACACTTCTTCATTGCAGTATTGTTTGTAAAAACAAAAGATTAGAAATAGCTCAATTACACACCAATAGAGAACAGACTAAATAAATCTTTAAATCTACACACATGAAAACTTAAAAGTTTAATGATAATGAAACTTTATGTTAAATAAAGTTAAAGCTTAATGTAAAAGAAAATCTCTTCATTTGATGGATGATGGGAGGGGTGGGTAAAGGTAAATGGGAAAGATCTGGTGTGAAAAACAATGTATATGAACTTTGTATGTAAACCAGTATAAAATAAAAAAAATTCTTTACATAAGTAAGAAAATTTCTTTCTCTCATAGTCTTTCTCTCTCAAACACACACACATACACAGAGAGAGAGTGAGTGAGAGAGAGAGAGTGTGAGAGAGAGAGATACAATTAAAGCACAGGATGAGGAAGCTACTTTTTGCAATGGAAAGGTTTCCAAAGAGTTGGTAAATGGAAAAAAGAAATGTGCAGAATGGTGTGTATACTCAGTTTTGTTTGTATTTGCAATTAAGGACTTTGGAAGGACAGTCAGGAAACCAAGGAATAGAACGGTGGAGGATAGGTGACTGGGGGTCAGGGGGAAGAAGGGACTTCTACTGTAAACTTAGATAGATTTGTCAGAAGTGTGAACAACATGCATGTGGTGGAGACGCCCTGATAGGAGGGAACATCAATTTATGACGGGGCAATCCTGTACTGAGGGCTGTGGAGGAGCCAGGAAGGAACTTGGGGCCATTGGCCCTGATGGATAGTTCTCTGAGTCCAAACGTGGCTGCTCTAATCACCAGGATTCACACACTTGGAGACAAACCACCATGCTATGGTGCCCTCAAGTGTGGATGTTGGTGTGTGAATGTATGTATGAGTGTCTGCACGTGTCGGGATGTGTACGCTTGTTCTCAGGTGAGCGATCATACATGAGAGTGGGGGTGAATGAGTGTGTGTGAGAGAGTGAATGTGTACTATGTGTGGTGTGTGTACATGGATGTGTATGTGTGAGTGTGCTGTGCACATGTGTAAAGACAGACAGGACAGGCTCAGGGGAGGGAATGAGCCCCACCTAGCCACACTTTGAGAACACAGTGTCACATGGGAGGCTCGTGTCCTGAGAGGCCCATGTGAGGCTGTGCCTCAGTTTCCAGGCCGAGGTGTCCCATGGAGGAGAGACACTCGCACAGGGGCACAGGATCAGAGAGACCCCTGCTCGGTTGTGCTTTCAGAGGACACCCTGCATTCACCTCCAGGAAGCGGGTTGCCACGACGTGGTCATCCACAGTCAGCACCAGATTGTCCACAAACATCCAGAAGAAGGGCTGTGGGCTGCCGGGCCTGGGCCGCGCATACTGCAGCATGCGGTGGAACTGGAATAGGTACCAGCCTGTGGAGGGAGGGCGGTGTCACGGACAGGCAGGCCGATGGGGGTGTGGCGTCAGGGGAGGGGTGCAAGAGGAGAGCTGTGATAAGACTTAGTGGGGTCCTGGGGGCCCACTCCCACTTGCCCATATTTCTAACTCTACCAGCAGCAATAAGAGCTTTTTGGGGCAGAGAGGGGCGAAGTCTCCACCCTCAGGCCGTAGAGCAGACTCATCCTAACCCAGCTGCCGTTTGGTCAGCTCCACTTGCTGTTATCTCACGTGTGTCAGGGTAGAACTGTGCTCCACAAGGTTTTCAATGCCTGATCTTTGGAAACAATACACCAGGCCTTTCTTCTGAGGTGCCTCTGGCTGGACCTGAACCTTCAGCCTTTGGAAGAGCAGCACAGCACACTTTCTGTTTGCACCACGCAAGGACTCCTTAAGAAATGATGGGGCTAGTCCAAAGAACAAGCAAGGGGGAAGGAGGCCCTGTTTAAACACAACTCCAGGGAACAGTAGGAGTTCTGGTGGCCTAGTGGGTAAGGTGTTGCACTGCCAGTCCAAAGGCAGGGAGTTCAAATCCACCAGCTGCTCCTCAGGAGAGCTATGGACAGGACAATCTCCTCCTACATGGTTTACAACCTCTGAAAACCTGCTGGAGGGTCAACCATGAGTTGGTTTTGATTCAACAGCACTGACAAAGTCGAGTCCAGGGACCACAGAATCCTATGGTGACATCTGTGGCTGCCTTGTGAGGGGCCTTGGGTAGAGCAGCAAGAGTGACAAGCGGGCTTGAGGAAGCCCTTGTGGGTGATGATGCACTCAAGCTGCATGCAGGCCAGAGCAGTGGTTCTGTACATACCAAAACTCATCTAACTGCACACTTTCGATATGTGCAATTTCCTCGATAAAGCTATGTTAAAAATGGAAACAATTTGAAATTTCTATCTTCCCAGGAGAGTCACAGGTGATACCGAGGAGGTGGCTGGGAGAAGAGGTGACTGAGTGACCCCAGTCCATGCTCTCTTACCAGGAGGCCGCTTGAAGGCACAGCCGCGAGACGGCGTTGAGCCGTACATGATGTCGAAAGGGCCCCACTCCTCCACCTGCAAAAGACAGGTGCTGGAGAAGGCTGTGGGCATGCTCTCACCTTAGCAAGAGGCTGGTGAGCACTGAGGGCAAACGTTCCTTCTAGAAAACAGAGGCTAACTGGGCACATGCTCAGCTTGAGGTACCCATACAGTCCAGAAACACCACGGCAGTGACAGGGCCCAGGGCAGACCTGCCACAGACATCCCCATCACTGTCACACTACCTGTGACTGAGCCGTGAACACTGGGAGGCTGGGACTCTGAGAGGCCCCTCCACACAGCAAGCGGTACCTGTGGCTACTCTCTGTACTAGGCATTGCCCTTCAAAGAACTGGTCCTGGGAGGGTGACACACTGGACCCCAAGGTTCAAGTGAGTGTGATATATGTTGTCTGTTGTGTGCATTTTTCAGTGCATGTATATTCCACTTTGTGGTTGTCTGCTGTGTTTGGCTGAACATTGTGTGTACTGTCTGCTGAAAGGTTGTCGGTTGTGTCTGGTGTGTGTGTGTGTGTGTGTGTGTGTGTGTGTGTGTGTGTGTGTGTATTGCTCAAGAAAAAAACCAGACCTGCTAACAGCCATGCTGTGTGCTCCCTGGTGAGCACAGCCAGTTCCACAGAACATCAGCAATCAACCACTCCACAACTGTGGAGGAAGAAGACAACTCTACAGTCACATCTGATCATCAATAAGACAAAGACACTCTAATCACAAGAGTAACTCAGGATTCCCACTCTGGGAAGACATGAAGGATTCTTATTTCTTTTTCTATTATGCCTTTAGCCTGCAAGCTACAGAAGAATTAATCTTGTTATTGTCATGTGCTGTTGAGTCACCTGTGACTCAGAACAACCTTGTGCACAGCAGCTCTGGACCCGGTCCTGTCCTGAGCCAATCGCACTGTCTCCAACACACCTGCCCCTATTCCCTCAGTCACTGTGTCAATCCATGTCACATGGGGTCTTCCCTGCCTGCGCTGTCCCTCCATCCTTCCAAGCATGATGTCCTTCTCCAAGGACTAGTTCCTCCTAGCTATGTGCCCAAAGTATTTCATGGAGCTTCAAAATCCTTGCCTCCAGGAAGTAGCTTGGTTTCACCCTCTCCAGGACAGACCAATTTGTTCTCCTGACAGTCCATGGTACGTTCAATACACTTCTCTAGTGCCACAACTCAAAGGCATTGATTCTTCTTCTTTTATCCCTAGTCATTGTCACCACAATTTCCTAATAACACTCAGGCCAGAACAGACCCATATACTTTCCCTAAATCACTTAGCCAAAGCCCAAATGCCATGAACCAAACCCACATTCTCCTTTCAGAGAAGCCAAATGTTTCTTAAGCAAATTCTATCCTACTACTGCAACCTGACAAGCCCTCCTGCATTTGACTGCAGAGTGTGCCTTATGGTCTACGAGAACTGAGATGAAATATGACAGGTGGGGGTGCGGACAGGATGCAAGGGAGGTGAGAGTCGGTGGTGACCCAAGACTAACACTGCCTAGCAGTCTACACACAAGCGGCTACTGTTTTCATATCCACCCGCCACCCCACGCCCAGCTAGTATAAGCTATGACTGAGCAGGTTGTGCTGCTGAATGGAAGAGGAGGAAGAAAGCAGTGTCTTGAGGGGAACATCCAGTTTTCCCCAAGCGGGTGCCCTTGATCAGAACAGGAAGTCCTCTGAGCTATCCCCAGGTGTGGGGTTGGAGGCTGTGAAGGCGCCCGCCTGGGAGCCCAGCCTCGTGGGTCAGTGTGCAGATCCTGCCCCTGGTGTGCGTTCTGTTTCCCGTCTCTGCAAAGCATGTTGTGTCTCATGATGCATTTCAAAGTGTTTTGGGAAGAGGAGATGAAGTCAGGAGTAGTAGTTTTGGCACCAGCTGACTCTACCCGCCTGAACCATAATTACTCTCACTAAGAGAAAGTTCATCATCAGCGGTACGGTTCTAGGAGTCTTAGCTCATTGTATCTCCAAGTTCCCTGTAATTGTGCTAAGATTAACATCTGCAGAGGCCTGACACGGTCCCTTTCTTGAATGTCCAACCCTCAGAGGGAGGCTGATGCTGTGATGACACCCCTGCCCCAATAGGGGAGCAGCCCAGAGTGGCCCCATGGAGGGAGGTCTAAAGGAACACTGCGGGTGGGGTCATGGGGTCAAGGGTTTGGTGAGGCCCACAGGGGTGAGTATGTGGGGCATGCCTTCACACATGGACATCAGGATGGGGGCCCCCAGACAGTGAAGCCTGTGTCTCTCCAAGCATGACTGGGAGATGGGTTCCCAGGCCAGACGAGGCTCTAAGGGGCCCCTGGAGGCTCTAAGGGGTCTCTAGAAGCCAAATAGAATCTTTACATGGACTTCTTTCCTGCCTATTGACCCCCTTTCCAGTTCCCTGCTCTCCAGCCCTTCTCAGCCCTTCCCAGCACCCTCCTCCCCAGGCCCTGGAATCTCTTGGCCCTTTTGCCCCTTAATCTCCCTGCTTCCCTGGATCCTTGCCCCACTGACCTCTATGTATCTCAAACCTTTTGCCCTTCGGGGTCCTAGCTCCTCTGCTTCCCAGGCCTCCCTGCCCCCACCCATGGTCACAGAAGCCCTGCATCCTCGCCCTCCCACCTGAGAACCTAGAGGCTGCCCTGCTCTCCGATCTGCTTTCAGACACTGGGGAGGAGGTAGGAGGCAGGAGCCTCTTGACCTTGTCCTTTCCAGCCCATGACAGGCCCAGGCCCTTCCACCATCACAACTGAGGCCTCCCTGCTCAGGACCTGAGGTGACACAGGGACTGGTGGGGACTTTTTCTAGGAGGCTGAAGACTGGCACCAGGAGATGTGCCCCAGAGAAGCCTCAGCATAAGCACATTCTTTGAACACGCCTGGGTCTCAGAAGATGACAGGGAAAAAGAGCCCATTCCTGGGGCTGCACCTTGTCCTTTCCACATAGGTTTTCAAAGTGGCATTCATCCCACCAAAGACTCTATGTTTTGGTATTTTCAGTGTATTTCAGATGGAGAAGTAGGCATAGTCCCTCTTGGCTGAGCAGTACCCCCCGTTATGAAAACCACTGCTGTTCCAGCTGCAAAAGTCCTGGCAATGCCGTGTGGTGGAAACATGCCAAAACACTGGATGAGGAGGTCTGCCCAGCAACCACCTGCTCTTGGCTTGGGCGATTGTGGGGACCATGAGAATGTCTCCTACAATGGGGTGACCTCAGTGACTGAGCCAGCCAACGACTGTTCCCTGGAACTCATTCCCAGGACATGCCCAAGGACCTCCCTGCCTGACCCTGGGGCGGTGCTATGTGCAGGCCCTTCCCCACCTTCCTGCCCACCCCGTTTACCCGTCTTCTCCAGTTAGTCTCTCTCGTTGGCAACCCCTGACCCATTGTGGGCAGCACTTACATCTCTCCTCACTATGTCGGTGACGTCATCCAGGTATTTCAGTTGTCCGTGAGCAGAACCACCCTCCAGAAAGCCCAAGCTCACCAGCTCTGTACAGAGAGAGACAGGGAAACAGAGAGACTAACTGTAACTCCGATCCTCAAACTCGTTGCCTTCAAGTCAGAAACAACTCATAGCTGACCCAGTGGCAGGTTTGCAGAGGTTTAGAGAGATTACACATCTTTCTCCCAGGAAGCAGCCGGTGGGTTCGAACTGCTAGAGGCACCAATTTGGGTTACAGTGCTGCTCCAATACCAGAACCAGAAATATGGGAAGTGTTAGATTTATTGGGAGCATACAGACTCAAAAACCCCATGCAAAGCGGCACATATGGGATAGAATGAACACCAACACCAATACAACAGCATGTAATTAAATAAGAAAACTGTACTTTCTTAATGGCATGGTGAGGGACTAAAGCTGAGGGTTTCACTCTCACGGTTTGTCATATTGTTAGTAAAGCAAGCAAGCTTCACTACTGACTTTAGAGACTTAAGCCTATTGGGGCTCCTGGTCGGTGCGGCAACTAATGTGCTGACTATCGACTGAGAGAGGTTGGTGGTTCAAGTTCACCCAGAGGTGTCTCGAAAGCAAGATCTGGACATTTGCTACTGACCAATCAACTACCAAAAGCTCAGAGGGCACAGCTCTGCTCTGACACAGGCGCCGTCTCCATGAACTGATTCAGGGGAAGCCAGTGATTGATGTTAAGGGGTCGCTAATGATTCAGTGCTTAATTTGCCAGACGAACTGAAAGATCAACAGTTCGAATCCACCAGCTGCTCCACAGAAGACAGATAAGCAGTCTCTTCCTGTAAATACTACAACCTCAGAACCCCACTGGAGGGGTTGCTATGAGTCAGAATTGACTTGACACAGTGGGTCTGGTGTGTGATCACCCAAGCTGGATTCACAGACAAGGAGCCTCACAGGGAGCCACCACCCATCAGGGCGTCTGCTTGGGCTTGTCGTCAGGGGAGCTAGTTCTTGGAAAAGGACATCATGCTGGGAGGGGATGAGAGCCAGAGAAACAGAGAAAGATCCCAACAAAATGGGGTGACACGGTGACTGTCCCAACGGACTTGAGCACATCAGAGATGGTGAGGCTGCTGAGGGACCGGCCAAGCTTCAGATCTGTTGTGTGTAGGGGTCACTATGAGTCAAGACGACCCAAAGGCACCCAACAACGACAACAACTACAACAACCTGTCGGCGGAGGCTTGCATGTGGCTACGATGCTGAGCAGGGTTCCACAGAACGTCTAGAGTAAGAAAAACTGTGAAGACAGACTTGGCAGCCACTTCCCAAGATCAGCCAATGAAAACTGTATGGTCTACAAGGTCGGACCTCAGCTGATCGCAGGCATGTGCGGGACCGGGCAGCATTTTCTTCTATTTCGCATGAACATGAACTTGAATCATGGGCTGACTCCACGGACATTAACAACACTGACTGCAGAGTCAGGTGCTCCTGGGCTGCAGCGTCACCCAGTGTGTTAGGAAATGTGCTGGGAAGCGGGGCCCACGTTGGCTGTGAGACAGGCAGGTCTGGGCTGCAGGACACCAAGGCCACATGAGGGGAATGGGAAGACAGGAACAGGCCTTAACAAAGAACTCAGAGAAGCTGCATCTCTGATGGAGAGACCACATGGCAGTCACATACCCCAATTACTACTGTTCCCTCCAGCTCACTGCCCAGAAGCGTGACCCAGGGCAAGCTGCCCCCTCTGGGGTAAATGGACATCATGCCACTACTCCCATCTGCAGTATGGGATTGTTGTGAAGACTTGATGAAGGACCCTTAGCCAAAGCTCGGAGCGGAGCTATCCCTCAACTCGGTTTACTGAGACTACAGGCTGTCCTTGTGGATTCTTCCTGTTCCCGTTTGACCCAGAAGAAAAGGTGGGAGTCATGGGTTGGGTTGCATGCCCCAAAACATATGCTAAAGTCCTAATCCTCCTGTGTCTGTAAATAGAACCTTGTTTGGAAATAGCAGTTTTGAGGATCTAACTCATTAACATAAAATCCTACTGCGCCCTGATCTGAGTAACTGATATCATTGTAAAATAAGAGAAGATACAGAGCTAGACACACCAGGAGGTTGAGCTGGCTGTGTGAGAGACAGCGATCGATGGATCGGAGCAATACCTCTGCAAGTCAGGGAGCCCCTGGAGCCATCAGAAGCCAGGAGGGAGGCCTGGGGCAGGTCTACCCTCTGCCTCAAAGGGAACCACCTAACTGAGAACATGATCTTGGACTTTCAGCTTCTAGAATTGGGCATGTTTGTTTTGCTCTAAGATACCCACTTTATGGTAATTTACATTACCATAGTGCCACCCCTGGACACTCAGGTCATGGAAGCCACTGAGACACCAGCATCTGGAGGTTAGCACAGGGCCCACTGGCAGGTCAGACACTCAAGGTGGGGTGGCACCCATAGGTGGCTTGGTGGGACCAGGTATCAAACAATGACCCTGAGAGAAGTGTGACCCTTGGTTTCAGGTAGACCAGATCAGTTTAATGAGGAGCTGGGCTCACTCTTCCTCGTTAATGACTTTCAATACCATTCACCTTTTTGCTTGCTTCCCCCCACCCTGTATTTTTATACATTTAATTATCCAAATACACTAAGCTTCACTCATGTACATACTGGGGGTTTTGTGTGTGTGTTTCACACTTTCCTTTATTGACTCTATGTTTCATACAATCATTCCCACATCTTGTATTTTATAAAATTAATCGCCATTGGACTATGACCACCATTACCCTGTCTTTTTCACACTGAATCTTTCCCATTTCCTTTACCCCTTCCTCTACTCACCAAAGATGTGACCCTATGATTTCACCCCTACTTGTCCTTACCCCTCTGCTCCCAAACCTTCCTCCCTTGCCCTCCTCCAACATTTTACTAGTTATCCTTCTATTTTTTTATGCACTTTCTTTTTGAATGCTTCTCTCTTGAGGGGAAGGACCCTCCACCTCTCCCAGCATGATGTCTTTTTCCAAAGACTGGCCCTCTTAACATGCCCAAAGTCTGTGAGATGGAGTTTCACCATCCTTGCCTAGAAACCCCTGAGGCGCAGTGCTACCGTCACATGGGGGATTGGTCTGGACTGATGGGACCTAACCCCAGCTCCTGGGACGAGGGAGTACACTAAGGGGAGTAGGACACAGACTGGGGACTGTGGCCCTAAGTGTCATCTCCCCCTCCCCAGCCTGAGTGAAAAGATCATGTGCATCACCACCAGCTCTCTAGCTTTGCCTTGCAGACACCTCCCTGCCTCGTGGAGAGGACCCTCTGGTGATTCCCTCAGATGATGGCCCCTCCGCACTTCAAAGCTCAGTTTGCCTCAAAATTCTCTAGAGCGCTCCAGCCCTTCCAACTTCCTAAGCCCCAAGTATCAACTTTCAGGGCTGTTACATACGCTCTTTGTAGTTGCTCAGGGGTCACCTGTGCTTCCAGCTCAGGGTAGGACTCTTGAGAACAGGTGCCATGGACACTTTCTCCTCCAGCCCAGATGCCCTGAAGACCCACCTTCAGGACAACCCTGAACTCACCTTCCTGAATGTCCCCAAAAAGGGACAGCACCCGGACTGGCTCTCTCTTCCATGCAGGCACGGTCTTATAGATTTCAAAAGGACTCTCCTGTTCATCAAGGAAAAAAAAGAAATTTTCCCAACCACTTGTGGTTGTTGTGTATTGTAAAATCAGAATCGACCCAGAGCTGACCCTCCAGTGGGTTTTCAGAGGCAGTTAATCACATCAGAGGAGAATGCCCATTCTTCTCCCGTGGAACAGCTGGTGGATTTGAACCACATGCTTTCAGGGTTGTAGTGCAGTTTCTTGCCATCAGGCCACCAGAGCTTCCTACCACTTATTTACAATTAAAATTGCAGCCCAGCAGAAGAGCTCCCCTTGCTGAGCCAAGGCAGGGCTGCCAGCGTGGCCACCCTGGCTGGTTCTAGCAGTAACACTACAGAGGAAGAAAGGAAGAAAGGGACTCAGAGCCATCTCTACCCTTAAAGAAAGACAATGCTGCCCTCAGAGAAACACTCATTTTGTCATTCTCAAATTCGGAGGCTTAAACCCAGGAAATTCCAAATGTGCTGCTTCCATGGGAGGCTCTGAGCTCATCATATCTGCTTTCCAGGCACCAGCTTCCCATCGTATGTGCGGGGCCTGGCTCCAGCGAGCTGCCTGATGCTTTAGCACACAGCCACCAGCACTTGCATGTCACAGTGCCTGTGAGCACCAAGGGCAGCAATCAGAATTCAGCCACAAAGAAGCCCCACTGAGCACACAGCTGCTCACACTAGACATTGGAACACCACCTCCCAGCCACAGTCCTTCCAGACAAACATGGGGTTGGTTCACTCCAGAAACAGGTCTGGATCACCAAAGATGACAAGAATGAGGAGGTCACACCTGGGGGGGGTGCCCAACTCCTGAAAATGCAATTGAGAAGTTGAGATTGAGGTTGGGAGCTTGAGAAGGTTAGGTGGTCTGAGCTGCCAGAGAAGGGGAGAGGGCAGGGAGGAGAGCAGGCCAGGGATGAAGGCAGGGCCAAGAAGAGGGCAGGGCAGGGAGGAGGGCAAGGCAGGGCAGGGAGGAGGGCAAGGCAAGGAGGAGGGAAGGGCAGGGAGAAGGGCAAGGAGGAGGGAAAGGAGAAAGGGCAGAGAGGAGAGCAGGGCAGGGAGGGGGGCAGGGCAGGGTGGGAGCCCAGCACTGGGCTTATCTGGGTTTGCATAGGTTATGAGGGTGCAGTACTCAGGGTGTAATGGACATTTTGGGGACACAAAGATGGTGAGCACTCATGACCTGATTCATTGAAACTCAAAGTCAAGTGGCTTCTGTCCAACTTGAGATCATTTGTTTGGTTTTATTTCACATTTCTTAATTATGTGCCATTGAGTTGGAACCGACTCATAGTTGACTGTCCAGTAGGTTTTCAGATGCAGTAAATCACACAGGGGAGACTGGTCATCCTTCTCCTGTGGGGCTGATGGTGGATTAAACCTCATGTATTTGAGATTACCATGTAGTTTCTTACCACTAGGCCACCAGAGCTCCCTATTTCTGTCTTTCTTTTTACACACAAGCCATTAGCTCCCCATTTGTTAATAGTTGAACTGTATAATGAAATTCCTCCTGAGCTTTCAAGCATAGGGATTGTTCTTATACTGAGATTCAGAGTTCCTATCATTAATGCACTTGGAAAGAAGGGAACTTGTTTTGTTTTCAGACAAGCACTGTAAAACTGGTGACCTTGTCTAATGTAAACACACCGTGTTAGTGTCCTAGAGCTGCTGTCACAAAGCACCTCACATATGGTGGCTTGTAAGAACAGAAACATATTGCCTCCAGGTTCTGGAGGCAGGAGTCCCAGCTCAGGGTGTCAGCCTGAAGCTCTGAGGGGAAACCTGTTCCAGACCTCAAGTTTCCCACGTCTGATGGCTCCAGGTGTCCCCTGACCTGTAGATAATCTCTCCAATCTCTTCCCCTCTTTCCACCTTACCTTTTTTCTGTGTGTCTCAGTCCCCTCTCACTTCTCTTATAAGAACACCAGATGGATTTAGAATGCACTCTACATCCAGGCAGTCCATGGGATAGTCAGCCTTCTTCAACACCACAGCTCAAAGGTATCAACTCTTCTCTCATCCTTATTCATTGTCCAGCTTCAGATGTACAGGAATGATTGAAAAGACCATATCCTGAATCAGGTGCACCTTAGTCCTCAAACTAATACAAGGAAGTCCAGTGAATGCCACCATCATTCAAATATATGCACCATCAACAAAGAGGAGGAAATAGATTTCTACCAACTTTTGCAGTCAGAGATTGAGCGAACATGCAATCAAAATGCATTAATAATAATAGGTGGCTTGAATGCAAAAGTTGGGAAGAGAGAAGAATGATCAGCAGTTGGAAAGCATGGATTTGGTGACAGAAATGAAGCCAGAGATAGAATGGCAGAATTTTGCACAATCAACAACTTATTTCTTACAGATATACTTTATAAGAAACATAAACACAGGCTATACACATGGATTTCCCCTGATGGTACGCATAGGAATCAGATCGATTACGTCTATGGAAACAATCACTTGAGAAGCTCAATATCAGTGGTGAAAAGTAGGCCAGGTGCTGATTATGGAACAGATCACCACTACTCATATGCAAGTTCAAGCTGAAGCTGAAGAAAATGAAATCAAGTCCACAGGAGCCAAAATTTGACCTTGAGCCTATCCTATATGAATTTCAAAACCATCTCAGGAACAGGTTTGGAGTCCTTGATGAGCATGAAATATCATTGCTCCTCAATAATTTGGAGAGGACCCTGCCTACAGACTTTCCCAGTGCAGTATGTCCCCTGATCTCCTGACTGGTGGTACCAGAGTATTGATTATGAATCTGAGTAAGATGAAGTCATTGACAGTTTCAATCTTTTCTCCATCTATCATGCTGTTGTCTATCAATCCAATGGCGAGAATTTTTGTTTTCTTGGCATTGACACACAATCTATATTGAAGGCTGCAGTCTTTTATCTTCTGCAGCAAGCACTTCCAGTCCCCCTCACTTTCAGCAAGCAAAGAACCAGAGGATTCTTGGAGACAAAGATGATAAAAGTTTATCTCACATACTTCAGGCATGTTTCCTAGGAGAGGCTACTTCTTGGAGAGGGACATCATGTGTGGGAAGGTTGAGGGATGGTGAAAGATTGGAAGACCCTCAACAGGTGAATTGACACAGTGACTGTAGCAATGGACTCAAGTGTGTCAGAGATGATGAGGATGGCACAAGATAGTACAAGCTTCAGATCTGTTGTTCATAGGGTCACTATGAGTCGCACTCAACTCAATGGCTTCTAATATAAACTACACCCAGGAAGGGCAGCTCTGGTGGCTTAGTGGTAAGGAGTTGTGCTGCAAACCCAAAGGCACATGGTTTGAATCTACCAGCTGTTCTATGGGAGAAAGATGGGCAATCTTCTCCCATGTGATTTACTGTTCCTGAACAACTGCTGAAAGGTGAGTTATGAATCTGTTCTAATTTGAGGATACACACAAGAGCTACTCCCAGGATGATCTTACCCTGCAAAGACTCCCCTTCCAAAGTCATGTTCACAAATACTGGTTAGGACATAGATACATTACTTTGCTGATACAATTCAACCTATTACTCTATGATGGGGCCACAGCTCCTGTCTGGTTCCCAGGCTCCTAAGCTTGGCCATGGGAGGCCCCATATCTGTGTGGCTGTCCTGGGAACCATGGTTGACCTCTCCTGGACTCATTTTCCTACCTGCTGGAAATATCTCATTCCCAGACTCGTAAATGCAATTGCCATGCCAGAATGACTGTGAAAAACAGACCACAGAGTGTCATCTGCTCCCCAAGAGGAACATGAGTAGGAGCATTTACTTAAAAGCCTTTCACTTGATTATGCATCAGAGCAAATGGGCATCTTGCAACTAGTAAGCAAAGGGAAGGTGTCTGTGGGTGCACCACGAAACACAACTCTGCCTGGTCCTGTGTTCACCTCCCCTCAGTCACACCAGACCCTTCTGATCTACTGGGTTTCCTTCCATGGGCTTTTGAAAGGAGAGCACCAGGCATTTCTTACTAGTCTCTTTGTTGTTGTTATGGACCATCAAGTTGGAAACGACTCGCAGCTAACCTCCAGTGGGTTTTCAGAGGCAGTAAATCTCACAGATGGAGATTGCCCATCTCTCTCCTAAGGAACAGCTGGTCGATTTGAACTATGTTCCTTTGGATTGGCAAGACAATTCCTACCACAGAGCCACCAGAGCTCCCTAGTGTTTTATCATTTACAAGATGTATGTCTTATTAAAGATACAGTAAGTTCCTGTTCCACTTCTGCTCAGTTCTGTGAGCTCAGAGGCACCCACTTCTTACCACCTCCCGGTCGTGGAAGGCCTTCAGCCGCGTCCGCCATTTCTTCCTTCTCTGCAGCAGCCCATTGCTGGGGAGGGGCAGGCACAGGAAGCACACCCAGTTAGTCATGGCCTGAACTCTCCCCGAGGTCCCGGGGCTGACCAGCGAATCCACACACTCGAAACAGTAGCACCTAGAGTCAAACAGAAAACCACAGGCGATCAAATGGGGTTTCTCTGGTCACCCGCGAAACCTCAGGGCTCCTCCTCGCTTTTAAATAAACAACAGAAATTATACCCAGGACTCATTGTAAAAGGTAAAGGTAGCCTTTCAGTGGCTGCCCCAGGGAAGGAACACGGTGTGGTGCATGTGGTGAAGGAGGGACTGCTGAGAGTATCGGAAGCCAGGAGACTAGGGGACCGAGACGTGCCATTTTAAGGGCAACGGTGTCTCTCCAAAAGTTCTTTAAACCACTGCCTTACTCCAACTCCTCCAATTCTGAAGACTGAGCTTAAGAATCTCCAGCAAAATCAAATGCAGGAGCATCCAGATGGGGGACAGAATTTGGGGCATGCAGGAGTCACAAAGACAATAATGCCCTAGAAAGACAAAAGCAAAGGGGATATAAAGATAAGAATGACCTACAAAGAGCTAAACAGAAGGGAGAGGCAGCAGGCGATGGGCACACGCATGGGGCTCTGTTTGGGGGGTAATGACCGTGGATGAACATGCTCCTTGTCTTCTTCTGGTCATGGGTGTGCAGTGTCCATCCCTGACCTCATAATGACGAAGGAACAGTTATGTCTTTGCAATAGTAACAATAAAGAGAAATACCACAAACGCAAATCAGCCAGCTTACCTGTCTGACTAGGATCTACAGCCACTATAATATTTGAGAAGGAACTGACACTTGGAAGGGCATCTTTCTCTTTAGGGGTGAGGGGAATTCCTGCATCTTGGGCTCAGATGGGCTGAGAGGGATGGGAGATTTCTAGACGTGTGGGCAGTGATTTCTTTGTTCCTCTCCCCTTGGCCACCCAGTCTCAGGGGAGCTGACCCCGGGGTGTGGGTGCCTTGAGGCTCACCGGGTGCAGTCGGGGTTCTCGCAGATAAGCAGCGTCTCACCCGAGCAGCAGATGGAGCAGTAGGACTGGTACCCGTCATCATCGTACAGGAAGAGGCCCTGCAGGAACTTGTCCTGGGTGAAGAGTAAAATGCGGCTGGCTCCGTCTCTGCCTGGAGGCCATGCTGAAGCCACCATGCCTCCCACTTACCTTACACGGAGCACACATTCCTCCTTCGAACAGAGGGTGCTCTGTCCAGACCTGGAAACTCCCGCAGCAGATGCAGATGTCTAATGAGAACATTCACGTTACAACGTCACCCAAAAGAAAGACACACTTAAGGATGGCTGTTAGTTACTGTAGAATCGGTTCTGACGCACAGAGACCCCAAGTGCAAAGTACAACTAACTAACTGCTCCACCAGGTTTTCAAGACAGGGCCCCTGGAAAGCGGACCACAAGGCCTGTCTTCTGAAGAATGTCTAGGTTTCAAACCATCAACTTTTCAGTGAATAGTCAAGTCCTTACTCAGATGTGCCACCAGGGGCCCTTAAACAGCTTTATCCAGAGTGTGCACTGAAACTCACCAGTATACCAAAAATCTAGCAAATGCAAGACACATCAAGTCTATGGATCAAAAGCTTAGTATTAAAATAGCAACACTCTTCAAATTAATCTACTTACTGATCACTATAAAACCCCAGTTAGCATTTATCCCTCAGAAATTAAACTGATCCTAAAATCCAAATGGAAATGCAAAGGATCCAGAATCAATCAATCCATAGGGAAACAAAGTGGGCCTGTGGTTGCTTAAGCTGATAATCAAATGGTTAGGGGTTCAAGTCTATCCACAAACCCCTGAGATGAAAGGCCTGGTCGTCCACTGAAGACATCAGCCGCTGAACACCTGAAGAACTCAGCTCCACTCTGACACATGTAGGGTCCCCATGAGTCAGTGTCAATTTCAGGGCAATGAGTGGTGGTGGCGGAGGGAGGATGGAAGGGGGACGGGGAGAAGTGAGTGATTATTGGTGGACATGAAGTTTCTTTATGAGGTGAAAAATGTTTTAAAATTAAATAGTGATGGTTGCAAAATTCTATAAATACACTTATTTAAAAAACCCATAAGATTGCATGTTAAATGAAGCCACAGGGAGCCTGGGTGGATAGAGGGGCTAGAACAGGGCACGCGGGGTGTCTGCTGCCTTCTTCCAGCAATGGCGGGGTGCCGATGCTGAAGCCACTATTTCTGCTTACCTGGTCATGGGCTGGTATGTGACCACTCACCTTCTATGTGCCGCTGCTTAACCCTGACTTCATATGCAATCAGATCTGGAAAACAAAGTGAAGTGACAAGAGCACCTTTGTTCTTCATGGTTCCTGGTTTAAATGTGACCGAGCGCACACAGCATGTGTGCCATCCTATGTCAAAAGGGTTCCAGGATTCCATCTATCCCATCGTGTGCAGGATGCCAGCATAAGGACCATTCCAGAAGGCTGGATCTCTAGACATTACCAGGCCGGCCCAACATGGGTGTGTGCCTGAGAAATGGAGAACCCACCTCTGCCTGACTGGGGAGAGAGGGGCCTCGACAGCTCACTGGAGTCCACGAGGATCACCTCCATGCTCTGCTCTTCCTCCAGGTCCAGCACTAGTCACAGCCAGGGGTCAGCAAGCCATGGGAAGACAGGACAGAAGGACACACAGAGAGAGTTTGTCTGAAAGGCCTCGCACTAGAGTTGGGGAGAAGAGCAGAAAGCACCCAGGATGGCTTGCTCCCCCTGTGACACCCACCTCCTGACCCCATGGGAGAGGGGCAGGAAGAATGCTGGCTAGTGGTGAAAGGGGTGTCCGGGGCCCTGTGTGGGGCCTGCTGTTGGCCCCATCACTCCTTCTCAGCCCAGATCCTCAGCAGTGTCCCCACAAAGAAGAGGGGAGGCCTTGCAGGAGAACTTGGATGGATCACAGACATTTCTCCCACCCCTTCTCTCTCAATGGGCTGGAAAGAAGGGCAAGAGGCTCACGGATGTCACAGGTCGGTCCCCACGGCTCCTCCTCTGGCCCATCCCCACAGCTGGCAGGGTCTGAGCAGTGGTCCAGGTCTGGCTCTCCGTCAGGGTCCTCCAGGAGCTCCAGGCTCAGGGCCCCCGGGGAGGGCAGGGCCATAGGACAGAGGACAGTGCTTCCTAGGAAGCAGGAAGAGCACACAGAACAATGCCTGCAGCTGAAAGGGCAGAGACCTGTGGGGTGGATACTTCAGGAGTGCTGGGCGAAGGGCGCAGGTTCTCACATCAGGTGAGGTGCGGGGGCGCTGCTGCGGGGGAGGCAGGGGCGGAGGTGGGGGAGGCGCTCAGAGTGGAGAGAGGTGAGGTGAGGGGTCAGACTCAATGCAGAGGGCCCAAGACAGAGTGGGAGTTAAGGAGCTCAGTGGTGAGGGGCTCAGGGCGAGATGGAAGTAGGGATTTGAGGAGGAAACGTGCTAAATTGGAAGGTAAGTAGGAAGAGGTGCTTACTGTATGAGAGGATGGGGTGAGGATTCTGAGGGGTGCTCAGGATAGGGGTGTTGCTCTCAAGGCTCAGGAGGTGGGGGAAGGGGACTTGGAAGGCTCAGAGCAAGATTCTATTTGTGAGGAGGTCAGCGTGAAGCTGTGGGATTGGGACCTCCATGTGGGGAGGTTCAATGTGGAATGGGGAGAAGGGACACTCACTCAGTGTTGAAGCCGAGATGAGAAGATAACATAGAGGGGTGACCCTGGGAGTGGAGAGCTGACAAACACCCCTCAGCCATGGTCAGCCTCAGCAGTGATGAGTCATGCCGTGTCCTCCATATGAGAGAATGACACTTCAGCTCTCTGATTGTCCTTGCTGAAACCCATAACCCCAATCTAGTCATACACATCAGACAAACCCTAATGGAGGGACAGCCACAGTACCTGGTAAGTGTGCTTCAAAACAGGGTCATCACCACATGAAAAATTGTCACAACCCAGAGGAAATGAGGGGGCTTGGCAAGTAAATGTCCTGTGGTGCCCTGGTGAGGACAGAACAAGGACATGAGGTCACAACAGCAACACTGTTACAGAATGGACCAAGTGAGTCGGTGCTGCTGGAGGGGGGCTGCTCCCTCACATCTGGGTCTTGTCTTCCTGTGGGACATAACCAGGTCCTAGAGTTCCAGCATCACATAAGGCCACTCAGTGTCTATGATGGAGTGAGACACAGTAACCATGGAAAAAACCCTTGAAGGCCCTGTGGCGCTCCACTACAGAGCCAAACAGCGCCCTCTCCTGACCAAAGTGAGGAACTTCTCTGCCCCTAGAGGACCAGCCGGGCAACAACCAACTCCACTGCATCAAATGGGCTCCAGCCCTGCAAGGCAGAGCAAGCTGATCCACAGGGTTTCCAATGTAGCGAGTTTTTGTTTTTATTTTTTATTTTATACAAGTTTGCTTACAAAGTTCGTATACATTGTGTTTCACACTATTCTTCATTTACGCTGTGTTTCTTACAATCATCCCCATGCATTGTTATGTGCTGTCAAGTTGCCTACAACTCAATAGCAACCCTATGTACAACATTCCTAAACCCTGCTCTGTCTTGAGCCAGCCTTACTGTCTCCAACGCACCTATCTTCATTACCCCAGTCACTGAGCCAATCCAGCTCATCGAGGGTCTTCCTCTCTTGCGCTGTCCCTCCACCTTCCCAAGCATGATGTCCCTCTCCAAGGACAGGTCCTGCCTTGCAACATATCCAAAGTATGTCAGACGAAGCTTCAGAATCCTTGCCTCCAAGGAGCAGCCTGGTTTCATTCTCTCCAAGACGAATCTGTTCATTTTCTTAGCAGTCCATGGTATATTCAACACTCTTCTCCAGCACCACAGCTCAAAGGCATCAACTCTCCTTCCATCATACTAGTCATTGTCCAGCTTTCTGATGCACAGCAAGTAATTGCAAAGACTCAAACCTGAACCAGGCGCACCTTAGTCTCCAGACTGACATCATTGCTCTTCAGTACTTTGTGCTTTATAAATTTAGTTACCATTGGACTTTTACCATCATTATCTTGTCTTTTCAGGTCCCCACTGAATCTTTCCCATTTCCTTCCCCCCTCCATCCACACACAAATTGTGCAACCCTTGTGATTTAATCCCTATCCATCCTCACTCCTCTGTTTTCACTCATTTCTCCCTTGGGTCATCATACAGGTTTTACTAGTTATCCTTCTATTTTTATAATAATGGTCTTACGCGGTATTTGTCCTTACGAGACTGAGTTAGTTCATACAGCACAGTGCTCTCCAGTCTCTCCAAAGTTATGTAGTGTTGTGTTTATTTTCTTAAGTAAGTGCTCCTGTTTTTTGGGTGCATATTATCCAAAAATGACTGGAATAGCACATCAACAGAGAACTACCAGAAGTCCAGGCTGGTTTCAGAAGGGGTCGTGGTACTAG
>NW_006399978.1:4359314-4369001 GCF_000299155.1 Elephantulus edwardii | reverse complement strand
AACACAACAACAAGTGCTCCTGAGTGCTGCATAGTATTCCATTGTGTGAAGGTACCACAATTTCTCAATCCATTCAGTTGTAGTTGGACATTTGGTCTGTTTCCATGTTCTTGAGATGGTGCATAATGCTGCTATAAACATTGGTGTACAAACCTCCATTTGTGTCTCAGTTCTAATTTCCCTGGAGTATATTACTAATAGTGGAATAGCTGGGTCATACAGAGTTTCTATATTCAACTTTTTAAGAAATGCCAAACTGTCTTCCAGGGTGGTTGTACCATATTACAGGCCCATCAACAGTGTATGAGTCCCCACCTCACCACATCCTCTCCAACATTTATTACTTGCTGCCCTACTAAACTTTGCCACTGCTAATGGGGTGAGATAGTATCTCATCGTGGTTTTGGTTTATATCTCTCTTATTGCCATTGATTTTGAGCATTTCTTCATGTGTCTGTTGGCCACCTGAGTCTCTTCCTCTGTCAAAAGACTTTCAATGTCTTTTGTCCATCTTGTAATTGGATTATCAGTCTTTTTTCTACTGGAGTCCCAGTAGTATTCTGTAAACTTTTTTTTCATAATTTTAATGAGCATTTACAGAAATTTTGGATTTCCATTCATTCATTGCTGCACTTCTCTCCCCGCCTAGCCCTCCCCCCTCCCCAGTCCCAGTTCACTCCTTTCTTTCAAAAGTAAAAGAAAACTCCTTCCCTGGTCCACAATCCCCCCGCACCCCTCCCACTGCCCCAAGTACATTCCACTATGCAACCTTAATTGTGGACTCTTGTGATAACCATAATACCCTATCATACATCGCTTTAAAAATATTCACTCCCTCATCTGTTTCAGTGCAGTATGCACAATTTATCCAGTTTTTCTCAGTCTTACCCCAACCCTGATATCAATCCCATTTTACAACAGTGGCACCATGTAATATTTGTCCTTTTGTGACTGAGATATTTCACTCAGCATAATGTTTTCCAGAGTCAACCATTTTGAATAATTTTGCATGAGTTCCTTGTTTTTCAATACAGTGTAGTATTCCATTGTGTGAATATATCACAGCTTCTCTATCCATTTGTTTGTTGATGGGCACCTGGAATGTTTCCAACTCCTTGTTAATGTGAACAGAGCCACGATAAACATGGGTGTGCATATATCTGCTTGGATGTCAGTTATGGTCTCTTTGGGATATATTCCCAGTAGTGGAATTGCTGAGTCAAATGGTATCTCTATTTGCAACTTTTTGAGAAAGTTCCATACTGCCTTCCACAGTGGTTGTACCATTTTACATTCCCACCAACAGTGAATAAGGGTTCCAGTTTCTCCACAACCTCGCCAGCATTTGTTGCTTGCTGTTCTGTTAAATTTTGCTATTCTGACTGGGGTGAGATGATATCTCATAGTTGTTTTTATTTGCATCTCTCTTAGAGCTAGGGATTTTGAACATTTCTTCATGTGCTTGTTGCCCATCTGAATGTCTTCTTTGGTGAAGTGTCTGTTCATATCCTGTGCCCATTTTTCTATTGGATTATTCACCTTTATCTTGTTGTGGTGGTAAACTTCTATTGTGAGATCCTTGTCTGAGATGGTATTGCCAAATGTTTTGGGTTCCCCCCCCCCTAGTTTATAGGTTTCCTTTTTACCCTTTTGGAAAAGTGTTTTCATATGTGTAGGGATTAATCTTTTAAAAATCCCATTCATCAATTTTATCCTCTTCAGATGGAGCATTTCTGGCTGTATTTGTCAACCTCTTTATATCGTAGACTAGGCCATCTACCACTGGGCCGATAATTAACATCATTGTTGATGGAGAAGAGATTGAAACTCTCAACAACTTCATCTTACTTGGATCCACAAATAACACCCTTTGTGCTAATAGTCAGGAAATAAGGAATGGTCTTGCAGTGGGAAAATCTGCAGTTAGGGACCTCTTCAAATTATTGAGGAACAATGGTGTCAGTTTGAGGACTAAGGTACATCTGATTCAGGCCATAGTCTTTCTAGTCACTTTGCAATGCATCTGAGAGCTGAACAATGAATAAGGATAATAGAAGAAGAATTGATGCCTTTGAGCTGTGGTTTTGGAGAAGAGCACTGAACATTCAATGGACAGCCAAGAGAACAAACAGATGTGTCTTGCAGAGGGTGTAGCCAGAGTGCTCTTTGGAGTCAAGAATGAGGAGGCTTTGCCTCACATACTTTGGGCATGTTGCTAGGAAAGACCAGTCTTTGCAGAGGGACATGATGCTAGGAAGGGTGGAGGGTCAATGAAGAGAAAGACCCTCAACCAAGTGAATTGACATGGTGACTGCCACAATAGCTCTTGAGTGTCAGGAAGTATGAGGATAGAACAGGGTTCAGATCTTTTGTTCATAGGGTTACTATGAGTTGTACTCTACTCAGAAGCACCTAACAATAAACAAGGTCTTCTAAACTTGATCCCAGTTTGTCTCTTATGAACTTCATGGTTTAGGGCTTTACTCCCAGGTCTCCGATCCACCTTGAGTTGATTTTTGTGTATGGTGTGATATGTAGCTCCTGTTTCAGCTTTCTGCAGGTTGTTTGTTGTTATGTGCCATCAAGTTGCCCCGACTCATAGTGACCCTACGTACAACTTCTCTGAACCCTGCCCTATCAATGAGCCAACCTCACTGTCTCCTAATACCTACTCCCATTACTCCAGTCACTGAGTCAATCCATATCATCGAGGGCCTTCCCCTCCTGCACTGTCCCTCCACCCTCCCAAGCATAATGTCCCTCTCCAAGGACTGGGCCTTCCTTGCAACATGTTCAAAGTATGTCAGACAGAGCTTCAGAATCCTTGCCTCCAAGGAGCAGCCTAATTTCACCCTGTTTGTTTTCTTAACAGTCCGCTGTACATTCAATACTCTTCTTTAGCACTACAGCTCAAAGACATCAATTCTCCTTCTGTCATCCTTAGTCATTGTTTCTTCAGGTAGCAGTCCAGTTTTTCTAGCACCATTTGTTGAAGAGGTTGTCATTTCTCCATTTGATAAGTTTTATTTCCTTGTTGAATATCTGTTGACCATAGATACTTGGGTTCATTTTTGGGTTATTGAGTCTGTTCCAGTGGTTTATGTGCTTGTCATTATACCAGTACCATGCTGTTTTGGTTGCTACTGCTATGTAGTAAGTTTTGAGGTCAGAGAGTGCTATGCCTCCCATTTCATTCTTGTTTTTCAGAAGTGCTTTGCTTATTCAGTCTCTTTCCTTTCCAGATAAACTTGACAATTCCCCTTTCAATCTCCTTGAAAAATGGATTTGGTAATCTGTATTGGGATTGTGTTGAACATATAGATTACTTTTGGTAGGACTGTAATTTTCACACTGTTGAGTGTTCCATGAAGAGGGAACAATTTTCAGTTTATTTAGGTCTTTTATTGTGTCTAACAGAATGTTCTGTAGATTTATTTGTACAGGTATTTTGTGTCTCTAGTTAGATTCACTCCCAAATATCTCAGTTTGTGGTTGGCTATTGTAAATGGTATTGCTTTCTTGGTTTCCTTCTCTGAGTTCTCTTTGTTACTGTAGAGGAATATCACTGATTTCCGGCTATTTATCTTTTATTCTGCCACTCTACGATGTTGCCCTACCAGCTCTAACAATTTCATATCATGTCAACTGCATATAATCATAGTTTAACCATCTCTTTGCTGATCTGGATGCCTTTTATTTCCTTCTCCTGTCATCTTGGCCAAGCAAACACTTCCAATACAATATTGAAGAGAAGTAGTGACAGTGGGCATCCTTGTTAACACAAGTTCTTGCGGAAGGAGACTGCCACCTTCTTCTTCCAGTTAATGGTCTCAAACTGATGACCTTCGCCTCAGCAGCCAAGCATTATAATCATGGCATCACTAGGGCTTCTAGATGAGATTTATTAAAATGCCCGTTATTTATTTATTAAAATGCCTGACTCTGACAACATCCATTCCTAAGGCGCCTCAGGATGAGTGAGTGTGAGAATAGGGCAAATTTATTTTAGACTCACTGAGCTTGCGCCCCTTGTGATGAGACGAACAGTTTCCATTACTGTGCCAAAGTCCACCAGAAAATCAATTCTAGGCTTGCTTAATTAATTTCCTCTACCACTTTCTTCAAATTAATCCAAGCAAAGGATAACTCTTTATCTTTTATAAGCACTATTTATAAAACTAGAAACAACAGAAACACTATGTGTATAATGTTTATAAACGTAATGTACATATAATTATAACTATGTATATAATGTTTGTATATATAATGTACACATAATTATAAGTGTGTGCATATTTGTACACACAATGTACCATATAGTATACATATAATATATCCTATGTACTTTATAAATATTACATATAAAATTATATTTTGTGAAATACCAGCTTTACTAGTTGTATTAGGTTATATATCTTCCCAATTAAAGTTCAAAGGGGAAAAAAAGAGATACAACCCTTGGGCTATAGTATAAAACTTTACAAGCTTTTGCTTTCTCCTATCTATTATGCTTTCCTTTTTTAAAATTATTTTACTGTGAAATATATATTTGCTGTCAAGTTGGAACCAACTCATAGCTGAGATTGCCCATCTTTCCCCTGCAGAGTACCTGGTGGATATGAACCCCCAGAGAGGGGTGGCCTTTCAGTCAACAGTGCAACTTTCTATGGACAGCATCTCTAGATCTCTTGTGTATGTGTGTGTGTGTGTGTGTGTGTGTGTGTGTATAAATATTGTTGATTTTATGTACCATTGAGTTGGAGCTGACTCATAACTGACCCTCCAGCAGGTTTTCAGAGGTTGTAAATAGCATTGGAGGAGATTGGCCATCTTTCTTCCTTGGAGCAGTTGATAGATTTGAACTGTGTGCCTTTGACTTGGCAGTGCAACTCTTTAAACTCTTTACTACTACGCCACCTGAGTGTATATATATATCTCAACAGCATACAACAGCATACACACACACACACACACACACACCCCAAAACAGTTGCAATTCAATTGTTTATATGTCCTATTCATTGACATTGACTGCATTTATTGTGTTGTATAACCATCACCACTACACAATTCCAAATTTTTCCATCACTGTACAGAAATCCTCTGAGCAGTGACTTTCCCTTCCCTTCTATCCCAGGTAACCACTAATAAACTTAGGTTCGCATACATGTGTATATTCTAGATATTTTGTATAAGTGGGATCATACTATATTTTTCCTTTTAAGTGTCACTTGTTTCACTCAGCATAGTGTTTTCAAGGTTCATCTATGTCATTGTAGATATCAGGACTTCATTTTTCTTTAAGGCTGTATACTGTTCCATTGTATGAGAATACCTATTTTGTTGATCTAGTCATTTGCTATTGGATGCTTGGGTTGCTTTCACGTTTTTTTTTGTTTTTTTTATGATGGTTAAGGTAAAAGAATTTTTATTCATATATTTATAAGTTTAAAGTAGTTGCAGACTTCATTTTCCATAAATCGTAATTGTTTTTTTTCTATAATTATATTTTATTAATTTTCATAAACATTTACAGAGATTTTGGGTTTCCATTCATTCATTGTTGCACTATTCTCTCTACCCTCCTCCCAGTTTGTTCTTGTCCAAATGCCACAGTGCTTGTCAAAGCCAGTTCTGATTAATCTTCTTTGTCAGTGTGTCCTTTGCCATTCCCTATCACTCCTCCCTGAGAGAGACTTCACCCTGGTTCATAAGGAAAAGGGAATGGCGTATTCTCTTAGCTACTTCCTGCTGACAAGGGACGCTGTGGGTTTCAGGGTGAAGATCTTCTCTCACTACTCTAAAGGGCCCCTTTGGCAGTAGGAAACACATAGACTATTATGGAGATTGATTTTGGAATTTAGATGCACTCTTATTGATTGTGCTTGGCCATACATGTTCATATCCTTGAAGATGTATCATGGGGGTGTTGCAACCTAGAAGACACAAATTTGACTAACAAGTTATAAGTACATGAGTCAAAAATTATGGAAAAGTAAAAGAAAAGATTCTTTCATTGTTTTACAAACCCTCCCCCAGGTCTCCTCCACCATGTAGCCCTTGCTCTAGTCTCCTGTGATGACAGAAATACCTAGTTATATATCTCTTTTAAACAGTTTTCTCCCTCCTCTGTTTCAGTGCAGTATACATTATTGAACCCATCTTACTCAGTCTCTCCCCAACCCCAAGGACAGTCCCATTCTACAACAGTGGCATCATGTAATATTTGTCCTTTTGTGACTGGGATATTTCACTCAGCATAATGTTCTCCAGAGTCAACCATTTTGAATAATATTGCATGAGTTCCTTGTTTTTAATGCAGCATAGTATTCCATTGTGCGAATATACCACAGCTTCTCTAGCCATTGCTTTCACGTTTTGGCTGCTGTGAAACCTGTTGTAAATTCTGCGTCGATGAACATTGGCTTTAAGTGCTCTTTCCCCCTTTTAAATGCAAGGATCTTCTTTTTCTTATTGATTTGAAAGGCCTCTTACTTCAAATATTAAAGATTTTTAAACTCCTACATGATCTTCATGTATAGTTGTACATACTTATCCAGTTATATTTTTTCTTTTCATATTTCATACTACTTTATGTACAATCATTCTGTATCATTAAACCAAATCCACTAGGTTTTTCTTTGATTCTTTGAACTTCTGGTATCATACTTTTAAGATGTCTTTCTTCCTCAGGACAATATAAACAATAAATGTTCCTTTTGCTTCCTTCTAGTATTTTTGCTTCATTGCTTCTATTTGTCTTTACTCTGGTTGCAGTGTTGTGTTGGGTTTTTGTTGGTTTTATTTTTGGTGCATAGTATGATGTTTGCAAATGATGAGTTCATGACTATTTATTGCACTATCAAGTCTCCCGTGCATTCACAATGATGCATGAATTGGACGATGGGTTCTTCGGACAAATTGGCTGCCTCTCTGAGCTTTGTCTTTCCCCAAAGTGATCTATTTTTGCACCAGGCCTCTTATATCCATCCTGTACCTTTACAGTATCTTTAAATATCTGGTGTGCAGGGTAGTCTAAAAAATGTGTCATCTCTTATTCATTCATATTTTTTTAAAAACAACATTAGAATCAAGTTCTAAAAGATTTGTATTTGAAGTATTATAAACTTACAGATTAATTAAGGAAGAACTAAGATATTAAAAAATACAATCAAGTTTGTTGGTTTTTTTCAATCCTGGAATATGGTATATATTTTTATTTCTTCTTTTTAAAAACATAAGCACTGTAGTTTTCTTATAATTATTGTTCTTGATTATCTGATGTTGGGGTTAGTATTATGAATGGTATTTTGCCATTATACTTTTATGTATATTTTTGGCTTTCAGACCATATTAAGAGGACAGATGAAACAGGAAACCCCCATCTCACCAGCCACACCTGCCTCAGTGTTCACACCTGTAAGATATCCTTCCAGTTAAACGGAGAGGTTAGCTTCTGATCTCTTCTCAGTTCCTGAGTCACTCTGACCATGGCATTGCAACTTGCTTTGAGTGGCTTACTGCATACGCCCCACCAGCTCCCCGCACGACTGCCTTACCTTTCTCTGGGAGCCACCCCTGGAGGTGGTTTCTAACCATTCTGTGGACATTTTGGTGGTTTCTCTGCTTTCACCTGATGCCTAATCCTGCAGCAGAATCCTTCCCACTGAACAGCTTGCACCTCCCCTTTTTATAACTATCATAGTTTCTCAAAGTTCATGGAGTTTCCAGAGGCATTTGCTTTAGGAAGTGGGTGCCACTCCTGCATGGCTTGGATCAGGCACATCTTAGTCTTTAAATGGACATCCTTGCTCTTTAGCACTTTGAAGAGGTCCTTGACAACAGATTTACCCAATACAGTATACATCTTTTAACTGCTGATTTGTGGGTGTTGGTTGTGGATTCAAGTAAAAGGAAATCCTTGACAACGTCAATAATTCTTTTCCATTCACTCTTAAGACACAACAATAGGAGAACAACTGAACTAAAAAGATATATGTTGTTGTTTTTTGGTGCCATCAAGTCAACTACAACTCATAATAACCCTATGAAGTCGCAGGTCTGAACCTTACATCGTCCACCATCCTCGCCAACTCTGGTATATTTGAGTCCATAGTTACAGTGACTGTGTCAGTCCATCTTGCTGAGGGTCTTCCTTCCTTCCTCTGACCCTCTCTCTTTTCCCAAGGATTGGTGCCTTCTAACAACATGCCCTAAAGTATGTGAGATGTAGTTTCACCGTCCTTGCCTCTAAGGAGCACCCTTGTTGAACTTCCTACAAGACAGACTTGTTTGTTCTTTGGCAGTCTATGGGATAGTCAGGACTCTTCTCCAACACCACAATATACATAGGTAGGAAAGAACTGCATGAAGAGATGCTCAATACCATGAGCACCGGGGAAATGAAAACTAGAATGACCATGACATATCACTAACTATTGTGTGGTTTGTTTGTGCTGGGTTTTTCAGTATTTATTTTGTTGTTGTTCTTGTTGTTGTGTGCCGTTGAATCGGATCCAACTGGCACAGGAGGAAGTTGCCCCTCCTTCTCCAGCGCAGCATCTGGTGCATTCAAACCCCATGCCTTTGGTATTGCAGTGCTGCTTCTTGCCACTAGGCCACCAGAGCTCCCTTATTGTGTTGTTTTGAGCTGATTCTGACTCCTAGGGACCCTGTATGACAGAGTTGTACTACCCATAGAGTTTCCTAGGCTGTAAATCTCCAAGGAAGCAAATTTCCAGGGTTTCTTCTCCCAATAAAAAACTAATAGTTTAACTGTTGACCTTTTGGTTAGTAGCCAAGTGTTTAATCATTGTGTCACCAGGGCTCTTTAAATCATCTATATTGTTGCTGAACCAAGATAGGCAATCTCCTCCCATGAGATTTACCGCCTCTAAAAACCTGCTGGAGGGTCAGCTATGAGCCAGTTCCTACATGAGGTCAAACAACAACATATTTGTGTTAGCACTGGTGGTGTAATCCGTAGTGTGCTGTGCTGCTAACCAAAAGGCAGTTCAAACAAGCCAGAGAATCTAGGGCAGGAGAAGGACTTCTCCTCCCCTAAAGATTTTCAGCCTCAGAAATGTGGTGAAGGACCTGACTCAATGGCCACGTGTGACTGACGAATGTCGTGGCTGTTAGGGGGCATCGGATTGGGGCCAATGTGTCATACTGCCCTGTGGACTATAAAATAAAATATTACCCCATTCTGCACCGCCCTTCAGTCTCTGCTCTGCTTCAGGGCATTGTTTCAGGTGCTGTGTTAGTCTATGTAATCGAGTTCTTCCTCCTTTTCAATCCCTACTTTGCCAACTCTGATGTCCTTTCCTAGCAATGGGATCCTCCTGACAACATGCCCTAAAGTACGTGAGATGCAGTCTCACCATCCTTGCCTCGAAGCTCTCAGGTTGTGTTTCCTCCAAGACAGACTTGTTCATTATTCTAGTCGCTCACTCATTGCTCTTGAATTGGAACCAAATCCTCGCTGACTTCTAGTGGGTTTTCAGAGGCTGTAAAGCACATGAGAGGAGATTGCCCAGCCTTCTCTCACAGAGCAGCTTGTGAATTACTCGCCTTTGAGTTGGCAGTGTACCTCCATGTCCACTAGGCCAACAGTATCAATTCTTTTTGGTCTAAATCACCTGTAAGGTGTAATTCATCACATCAACAAGGCAAAGAACAAGAACC
>NW_006399978.1:4354445-4356694 GCF_000299155.1 Elephantulus edwardii | reverse complement strand
GAATGAATGGAAACCCAAAATCTCTGTAAATGTTTATGAAAATTAATAAAATATAATTATAGAAAAAAAAAGTTAACATAATTAATATGTTGAAAATAAATAAATAAATCACCTGTAAGGGTGGTAGAAATCCAGAACATTGACACCACCAAAGGCTGACAAGGATGTGGAACAGAAATTACTCTCCTTCAGCATTTTCTCACAAAAGGCAAATCTAGGCTTACTGTGCTTTATAGCAGCTTCATTCATAACTGCAAAACATTGATAGCAACAGAGACATTCTGTGACAGATTATTGGGAGCCAGCTATGATCTCTCCACACAACAGAATATTACTCTCCACGCTGGAGTCAGTCCTGACTCAAGTGACCTTGCCTTGAGTCTCCAAGCTTTAAATCTTTACAAAAGGAAAAAGTTTGCCATCTTTTCCTGGAACAGCTGCAAAATCCAAGTCACCGAACTTTCAATTGGCAGCACAATATTTAATGCACCATCATCAGAGTGCCTTAATAGAATATTAATCAGTAATAAAAAGAACTGAGCTAGCAAGAAAAAAAAAGACATGAAAGAACCTGAAATGCATATAGCTTAGTGGGGAAAGCTACTATGGAAAAGTTATGCATGTTTGTGGGCAACTAGGCATCCTGGAGACAGTAAATCTAAAGAGACGGTGTTGAGGTGGGTGTGAAGATAGAATCTCGAGGGCAGGGAGAAGACTATTTCATGTGACACTGTCACGGTGGGCACATGACATTCTGTAGTTCTAAAAACCAAGAGGACAATACAACACAAGTTGTAAATTTTTTTACAAGTTGTAAATCTTGATTTAAATCTTTTTTATGTAAACATTAACTTTTAGTTATTAATTGGATCTCTCCACAGTGACAGAATATAAAAATGGAGCTAAGAAAAATAATATCAAATACAATTGCTAATCACAACATGAAATATTTGGAAATAAATCTAACTAGAGGAACAAAAGACCTACACACAGAAAATTATCAACCATTACTACAAGAAACAAAAAGACCTGGAGAAATGGAAAATACATCATTCTCATGGATGTTGTTGTTAGGTGCCATCGAGTTGTAAATGATTCATAGCAACTCTATGAACGAATAACCTGAACATTTATATAACTTTCCTCATTTCTCCAAATTCATAGAATTCCAGGAGGCAAACTATTTCTGAAGTGGATGCCACTCTCGTTTCCAAGCTTGTTTTAATTGGGGAGCTCCACCGCACACTGTCCACCGTGGGTAGCCATTATCACATTTGACACATCAGTGTCATAGTATTTAGCATCACAGTAACCACGAGTTATCTCTGTACAGCAAATAGACAGACCAGTGCTATACCACTTGGAAGAATGTTTGATCAAAAACAATTAAAAATACGCCTGACCGCCGCAGATTAAAATCACCCACCTTTGGCTTGGTAGTGTAACTTTCTATCCACCAGGCCAACAGAGCTCTCTCTATATTGAAGATTCAATATTGTAAAATGACACTTCTACCCAGGGCAATCTACAAGTTCCATGCAATCTTAATACAGATACCAATTTCATTCTTCAGTGAGATGGAAAAGGCAATTTCCAATTTTATCTGGAATGAAAAGAGACTCCAAATAAGCAAAACATTCTTGAAAAAGAGAAACAAGGTAGGTGGCATCACACTCCCCAGTCTCAAATCCTGCTACACAACAGTGTGGTATTGATACAGTGACAGACACATAGATTAATGGAATAGAACTGAGAACCTAGAAACCAGCTCACCCACATAGAGCCAACTGATTCTTGACAAAGAGACAGAATTAGTTAAGTAGGGAAATTACAGTCTCTTTAACAAACATTATTGTTGTTAGGTACCATCAAGTCAAGTAATCCTATGAACAAAAGATCTGAACCTAGTCCTGTTCTGTGTCATCCTCACACTTCCTGATACACAAGAGCCCATTGCAGCAATCACCTTGTCAGTCTACCTGGTTGAGGGTCTTCCTTTCCTTTGCCGACCCTCCACCCTTCCCAAAATCATGTTTCTCTCAAAGGAATAGCACTTCCTAGCAACATGTCCAAAGTATGTGAGACGAAGCCTCATCATTCTTGCCTCCAAAGAGCACTTTGGCAGCACAAGTCATATCTACTCATTTTCCTGGCCATTCATGGAATGTTAAGTGCTCTTCTCCAACACCACAGCTCAAAGGCATCAATTCTTTTTTCTGTCATCCTTATTCATTGTCCAGGTCTCAGAT
>NW_006399978.1:4351373-4352663 GCF_000299155.1 Elephantulus edwardii | reverse complement strand
CTTTGAGAGGATATCAAGAATATTATCCATGATGAATACAAAAGGTCATTATGAAGACAGAGGAGGAAGTAAAGATAGAGATGGATGTCAGAAGAGACTCTTACTATTGCACTAGAGCACAGAGAAGCCAAAGCAAAGGGAAGAAATAAGGAAGTTAAGGAGCTGAACAGATTTCAAAGGGCAACTCGGCAAGACAAGGCAAAGCATTATAATAAAATGTGCAAAGAGCTGGAGTCAGAAAATCAAAAGGGATGAACTCTCCTCAGTATTTCTTAAGCTGAAGGAACGGAAGGACAATTCTAGCTTCAAGCTGCAATACTTAAAGATGCAATGGGCAGGATATTGAATAATCCAGAATGCATCATAAAAAGATGGAAGGAGCACACAAAAGCATTACACCAAAAAGAAGTGGCTGACACAGAAGAACTTAATGAAATACCATATTACTAAAAGGCAATTGTGATGAAGGAGAGAATTCAAGCTGCTTTGAAGGAACTGGCAAAAAACAAGGCCCTAGGAATTTATGGAATGCCAATTGACATATTTCAACAAAAACAATACTACATGGTTTAAAACTAATAAAAGTGTGTGTCAGGGTTGTATCTCCTCTCCACACCTACAAAATTTATATGCTGAGCAAATTATTTGAGAAGCTGGACTTTATGAAGAAGAATGTGGCATCAAGATTGGAGGAAGACTCGTCAATACCTTACTTTATGCAGATGACACAACCTTGCTTGCTGAAAGTAAAGAGGACTGGAAGTATTCTCAACAGAAGATCAAAGATTACCACCTTTAAAATTAATCTTAATGTAAATGAAACAAAAATTCTCCCCACTGGACTGATAGACAGCACCATGGTAAGTGGTGAAAGATTGAAATTGTCAACCACTTTATCGAATTTGGATCCACAATCAATGCCCTTGGTACCAACAGTCAGAAAATCTGGAGACCTTTTATATTGTCTGCAGTCAAGGACTTCTCCAAATTATTGAGGAGCAATGATGAAGACTAAGATGTGCCTGATTCAGGCCATCGTCTTTTTAGTCACTTGCTATGCTGCTGAGGTTGGTTGTGTAACTCTTTTTTTTCCTCTTTCTTTTTTTTAAATTTTATTAATTTTAATGAACATTTACAGAGATTTTGGGTTTCCATTCATTCATTGTTGCACTATTTTCTCCACCCTGCCCCCCAGTTCATTCCTCTTCCCCCCCTTGAAAGTCTGTTTTAATTGTCCCATTGCCACAGTGCTTGTCAAAGCCAGTTCTGATTAATCTCCTTTGTCAGTGT
>NW_006399978.1:4341913-4351273 GCF_000299155.1 Elephantulus edwardii | reverse complement strand
CTTGATATTGAGACACAATCCATACTGAAGGCTGCATTCCTTGATCTTCTGCAACAAGTGCTTCAAATTCTCTTCACTTTCAGCAAGCAGATTGTGTCATCTGCATAATGCAGATTATTGATGAGTCTCCCTCCAATCCTGATGCTACATTCTTCTTCATAGAGTCCAGCTTCTAAGATAATTTGTTCAACAAATAGGTTGAATAGGTATGGAGGTAGAATACACCCCTAACACACTCCCCAATTCCAAACCATGCAGTGCTCCCCTAAGGCATCTGTAGAAAATTTAAGCACGACACACACCTCACACCTCATACAAAAATGAGCTCAAGGTAGAATAGGGACTTAGAAGGAAAACCGAAGACTGAAAAATTCATTAGAGAAAAGTTAGGAACAACTATAGAAGCCCTAAACGAGCTCCGGTGGCCTATGAGTCACAAGCGACTCGACGGCACATAACAAAACAACAACATAGAAGCCCTAATCCACCATATAAACAGTCTTCCAAGCATAACGAAAAAATTACAACCAAGAGAGAATAAAATAAGTGAATTAGACATTCTAAGAATCAAATCCATATGCATGTCAAAAAACTTCTCAAAAAAAACAACAACAACAACAACAACAACAACAAACAAACCCCAAACCAAAAACCCAAACTTCTCCAATAGGATAAGAAGGAAACCCACAGACTGGGAAAAATATTTGGCAATATCTGGTATGGGGCTTATATATAATATTTATAGAATATTCCAGGAGCTCAATAAGAAAAAGATAAACAACCCAGTCACAAAGTGGCCACAGGATATGAATCGACGCTTTACCAAAGAAGACATTCAGATGGCAAGCAAGCACATGAAGAAATGTTCAAAATCCCTAGCTCTCAGAGAGATGTGAAGCAAAACAATTATGAGATATCATCTTATCCCAGCAACAATAACAAAGTTCAACAGGGCAGCAAACAAATGTTGGCAAGGTTGTGGAGAGATTGGAACTCTTATTCATTGCTAGTTGGAATGTAAAATGGTATATCCACTAAGGGAGGCAGTCTGATTGATACTTTCTCAAAAAAATTGAAACTAGAAATACCATTTGACCAGATGCTCTGCCGGAGAAGGAGGGACAATCTCCTTCTGTACCAGTCAGATCTGATTTGACGGTACACGCACACAAAATAATAATAATTAAAAAAAAGAAATACCATTTGAACCAGCAATTCTGCTATTGAGAATATACCCTAAAGAAACCAGAGCCACAAATAGATGTGTTTATTGCTGTGTTATTCACAATAGCAAAGAGATGGAAGCAACCCAAGTGCTCGTCAACCAAAGTATGAATAGAAAAACTATGGTACATCCACACAATGGAATACTAGCAGCATTGAAACACAATGAACTTGTAAAACATCACACAACATGCATGAGACTGGAGGACATTATGCTGAGTGAATTATCTCAGTTACAAAAAGGACAAACACTGCATAACACTGCTGTTATAAAATAGGACAGAAATGGGGGCATTTGGGGGTAGAAATGAGGAAAGAATGGGTAGATAATGAACACAACTTTAGAACAGATGAGACCTCTCTGAAAGGAATATATGATTATGCATTATGTTTATGAGAATAATCTGGAACAGGGGGTGCCTTGTGGAGTGGGCTAGGAGGGGGAGGAAATGGGGGAGAAAATGTGCAACAATGAATAAAAAAAACGAAAACAAAAAATGTTTTAGTTGTTAATAATGTATGCATCATTGCCTCATAAAGCATAACAAACGCATCACTGGGATGTAAGTTTTTAATAGTAGGAAACTATATGAAAGGTGGGAGCTGGGGAATGAAGGAAAATGTATTTTCTGCATAATTTTCCCCTATAAACCTAGAACGGTTCTAAACAGCAATGTTTAGTCAATGATAAAATATACACTGAACTGAATAAAATGGAATGGGTTATCAAAGTTTGTAGGATGCGGCTAAAACAGTGCTGAGAGAGAAATTAATAGCAGGAACTGCTTATATTAGAAAAAAAGCATCAGTCTCAAATAACTAGTCTAAGTTTCACTTCAAGAGTCTAGTAAAACGAATGACTTTTTTTTTTTAATTAGAACAGAGTGAACTGGGGAGGAAAAGGGTAGAAAATGTGCAACAATAGTGAATGAAAGCCGAATCTTTTTTGTAAACTTAGATTTAAATTGCAATAATTTTTTTTTTTTAGATCTAACAAAAGAAGAGCAAAATAAAGTCAAAAAAGGAAGAGAATCCTGGTGGCCTACTGGCAAGAAGCTGCACTGCAATCCCAGAGGCACATGGTTCAAATCCACCAGATGCTCTGCTGGAGAAGGAGGGACAATCTCCTCCAGTATCAGTCACATCCGATTTGATGGTACACACACAAAGATAATAAAATAAATATTTTAAAAATGCATAAAATTTTTAAAAAGGAGGAGAATCATAAAGGGTATAAATCAATTGAATTGAACGCGAGAAGCAGTAAAGAAAATCAATGAAGCAAAGAGCTGGTTCTTTTTTTTTTTTTAAATATTTCCATTAGCTTATATGCTCCGTGATTTTAATTCTTTTCTGTGTCTGTTTTCAAAATAACTGGTTCTTTGAGAAGACAGATACACTTGACAGACTTTTCGCAAGACCGATGAAGGGAAAACAGACTTTACGAGGCTAAATATGGTCACCCTCTAGCGGTGCCGTGCATTACCCACTGGGCTGCTAACTGAAGGGTTTGTGGCTCGAATCCACCACTGCTCCACCAGAGAAAGATGTGTAGTCTCCTCCCATAAAGATTTGCAGCCTCAGGAACATGAGGAGAGGCACCGTGGGGTGGAATTGACTTGACAGCAGCATATTCAGATTTTTGGTTGCTTTCCATCACTGCTCTTCTGTTTCCTAAATTGCTCTTATGTAACATCGAATGGGATGGTTTTGAAAGTTCAGTCCTAACACAAAGCATAGCTGCTTTTGTTCACCATAGTCATTAAAGTCCTGCGTCTCACATGGAAGACTGTGAGAAGTGACCCGATCCTGCATCAGCCCAGGGTTTGTCTCTTACGACTCTCTAACAAACTCCTTTTCAGCCGCCCTGGAGCTGACTGCTTCTTTATCCGGTCTCATGGTGCCCTCTGTATGTGAAGGCAAACTTCAAAGCAGTCTGTGCCTTGACAATTGACCAAAAGGAAGGGGTAGTGTGTGGGGAGGAAAGGCACAAATTACTAACTTTAAAATAACATAAAAAAAAATAATAAAGGACTACTACAAACTCAGAGAACTGGACAATGACTAGGGATGATAGAAGAAGAATTCATGCCGTTGAGCTGTGGTGCTGGAGAAGAGTATTGAATGTACTATGGACTGCTAGGAAAACAAACAAGTTAATCCTGGAGAGGGTGAAGCCAGGCTGCTCCTTGGAGGCAAGGATTCTGAAGCTTTGTCTGACATACTTTGGACATGTTGCAAGGCAGGATCAGTCCTTGGAGAGGGACGTTATGCTTCGGAAGGTGGAGGGACAGCGCAGGAGAGGAATACTCTCAATGAGATGGATTGAGTCAGTGACTGGGGTAGTGGGGTAAGTGTGTCAGAGACAATAAGATTGGCAAGGGATAGAGCAGGGTTTAGGGCTGTTGTACATAGGGTCGCGATGAGTCGCAGGCAACTCGATGGCATATAACAACAACAACAAATAACAAACTCTGGAGACCTATTGGTAAGGAGCTGTGCTGCCATTCCAAAGGTGTGAGGTTCAAATCCACCAGCATGGGAGAAGACGGGAATTCTTCTCCTGTGAGATTTGTTGCCTCTGAAAACCTACTGGAGGGTCAGCTATGAATCAGTTCCATTTCTATGGTACATAAAAATAACAACAACAACTAACACTACAAACTCTACAATCTTAAATTTGACATTAGGTGAAATGAACCTGAGTTCCACTTTCCTTGGAAAACACAAACTAACTTAAGTCACTCTACGTGAAATATTTGAAGTTCAGAATTAATAAGAAAATTGAAGCTCCAGTTTAAAAACTTCCGTTGAAAGAAATATTTAGATTCAGATAGTTTCACCGGAGAATTCTACTGAATGTTTATAGAATTAACACGATCTCTTGCAAACTTAGAGGAGGAAATATTTCCTAAAGCTGTTATTATGTTACTAGCAAAGCCAGAAAAAGTTTTAAAAAAGGAAACTTAGACCAAATTTCTCATGAATATAAACATGAAAAATACTTAACAAAATATTTAACCTCCCTCACTGCCTTTGAGCTGATTCTGACTCATAGCCACCCTCCATTCAGTTTCTGAGGTTGCTAATCTTAATGGGAGTACAGTGTCAATTTTCCTCCCACAAAGTGACCGTGGATTCAAAACACTGAAGATACATACCTTTTTGGTTAGCAGCTACAGATTATGCTACCTGAGCTCCTTTAACAAAATATTGCTATTGTTGAGGGGAGCTCTGGTGGCCTAGTGGCAAAAGAAGCTGTACTGCAATCTCAAAGGCACGCAGTTCAAATCCACCAGATGCTCTGCTGGAGAAGGAGGGGAAATCTCCTTCTGTGTCAGTTGGATCTGATTGAACTATACACAACAAGAAGAGAAAAATTGACTGGGGAGCTCTGGTGGCCTAGTGGTAAGGAGCTGCAACTACAATCCCAGAGGCGCATGGTTCGAATCCACCAGATGCTCTGCCGGGTAAGGAGGGACAATCTCCTCCTGTACCAGTCAGATCTGATTTGACGGTACACTCACAAAAAAATAATAAAATTTTAAAAAAAGAAGAGAAAAACGAAAATATTACTATTGTTGTTATGTACCATCGAGTCAGAACTGATTTATAGCTGACCCTCCAGTACGTTTTCAGTGGTGGTAAATCACATGGGAGGAGTTTGTCCATCTTTCTTCATTGTAGCAGCTGGAGGACTTGAACCACATGCTTTTGGGTTGGCAGTGCAACTCTACCACTAAGCCACCAGAGTTCCCAGCAAAATATTAACAGAATAGAATTCAACAATATGAAAAGCATTACACTTTTCCTCTCTGTCGAGGATGATGCCCTGCAGAGTTCCCCTCTCTGGAATGCACTGCCTCTGCCTATTAATAAACCGGCTTTACCTTCACAAAAATCAAACAAACAATCAAACAAAAAGCATTACACAACATGATCAAGTAAGATAATTCCAGGATCTGAGGGTGGTTCAGTATTCAAAGATCAAGTGATGTAATCAACCATATCAGCTGGCTAAAGATGGGGGAAATGACACAATCATATCAATCAATGAAGAAAGAACGTTTGAAAGAGCTTGAAACCTGTTCATGATTAAAAACAAACCAAAAAGATCCCCTCAGAAAAACAGAAATAGAGGGGAACTTCCTGAACTTGATAAAGAATGGTAAAAAAAGAAATAAATAAATAAAATCCTACAGTTTATTTAAAATGAATGTGACAGAGTGAGTGCTTTCCCAAGAGCAAAGGCAAGGATGCCCCCCTTACACTCTCACTCAGGATGGTGATGGAGGTTCTAGTCAGAGCAATAAGGCAAGGAAAGAGCAACAGACAGACTGGAGAGAAAGAGAGCTCTCCTTGTCAGCAGACCTAGAACAACCCAAGGAATCTAAAACAACAAAACCCTGCAAGAACTAAACTGTAAACTCCATGAGGCCACTGGATACAATAACAACAAACTACAAACAAACCTTTGTATTATGACGATATGGACATCAAAATTTAAAATACAGTATCATGTATTTATAATCACTCAAAATAAAAATACGTAGGAGGAATTCTTACAAAACACATACATGGCCTGTATAAAGAAAACTCTACACAACATTGATAAAGGAAATCTAAATAAATGGAGAGAAATGTCATATTCATGGCTTAGAATGAAGATGTTCATTTACTCAAAATTGATTTATAAATTTAATGAAATTCCTAGTGAGATTTTCTTTTTAATCACTGTAGTTAAGATTTACTATCTTGACTATAGACCAAGAGGTTGTTATGCGAATAGAGCAAGGAAACACTATTGTTGTTGTTATGTACTGTCAAGTTGCCTGCAACTCACAGCAACCCTATGTACAATAGTTCTGAACTCTGTCCTATTCTGAGCCAATCTCACTGTCTCTGACACAATCGCCCCTATTACCCCCCACACTGTCAATCCATCTCTTCCAGGCTCTTCCTTACCTACACTGTCCCTCCATCCTTCTGAGTATTATGTCTTTCTCCAAGGACTGGTCCCTTCTGGCAACATGCCCAAAGTATGTGAGATGGAGCAAAATCCTTACCTTCAGAGGACAAGTTGGTTTCATCCTTTCCAGAGCAGACCTGCTCTCGTGGCAGTCCATGGTATGTTCGATACTCTTCTCCATCACCACAGTTCAAAGGCATCGGTTCTTCTTCTGTCATGCTTAGTCATTGTCCAGCTCTCTGATGCATAGCAAGTAACTGTGAAGATGATGGCCTGGACCAGGCACACCATATTCTGTAGACTGACATCTGTACACTTCAGTACTTTGGAGAGGTCCCTGATAGCAGACTCTCCTAATCCAATTAGTCTTTTGATTTCCTGGCTGCTAGTTCCAGAAGTGTTGCTTGTAGACCCGAGCAAGTTGAAATTGTTGACAATCTCAATCTTTTCTCGATGTATCATGATGCTGCCAATTAGCCCAGTGAAGAGAATCTTTGTTTTCTTGATGATGAGCTTCAGTCCATATTTAAGGCTATAGTCCTTGACTTTCTGCAAAAAGATGCTTCAGTTCCTCCTCAATTTCAATGAGCAAGATTGTGTCATCTACATAACAAGTTGTTGATGACTTCCTCTAATTCTGATGCCACATTCCTCCTCATAACCCATCCTGTCAAATTATCTGTTCTGCATATAGATTGGAAATGTATGGAGACAGGATGCATCCCTGACACACTTCTTTCCTAATTTTGAACCATGTAATGTTTCCTTTCTCTACCCTGATGACTGCCTCCTGGTCCAAGTTTAGGCTTCACATGAGCACAATCAGGTGCTCTGGTATTCCCATTCTTCTCAAGGTCAGCCACAATTTGTTGTGATCCACACAGTCAAATGTCTTTGTGTAGTCAATGAAACAAAGAAAGACATTCTTCTGTACTCTCTGCCTTCAGCCAAGATCCATCTGACATTGGCAGTAATGTCTCTAGTGCCACGGACTCTTCTTTTTTTTTTTTTTTTTCCACGGACTCTTCTAAACCCAGTTTGTACTTCTGGTAGTTCTCTGTGATATACTTGATATATCTGGGATAATCTTACCCAAGATTTTACTTGTGTGTGATATTAGTGATATTATTCGATAATTTCCAGACTCTGTTGGATCACTATTTTTTGGGATAGGACTAAATATAGATAGATCTCTTCCAGTCAGCTGGCCAAGGGGCTGTCCTCCAGATTTCTTGGCACAATTTGGTGAGCATGTCCAGGGCTCTGTAAGCAGCTGTTTGCTGAAATATGCCAACTGATATTTATACAAGAGAGCACATTTAGATTAGACTAGCAGATATGACACAGGAGGCTGAGATCTCATATTGAGGAGGAGGAACAGTTGCAAGTAGACATTAGTAACTGGAAAGTGGAATATGAGAAGTGTGAATGTGGGGAAATTGGACATTGTTAAGGAAGAAATATTGTTGTTGTTGTTGTTGTTATGTGCTGTCAAGCTGCCTGCGATTCATAGTGACACTATGTACAATAGCCCTAAACTCTGTCCTATCCTGTGCCAATCTCACCATCTCTGACACGCCTGTCTCCATTATTACCCCAGTCACTGAATCAATCCATCTCATCGAGGGTCTCTCCTGCACTGTCCCTCCATTCTCCCAAGCATGACATCCCTCTCCAAGGACTGGTCCCTCCTTGAAACATGTCCAAAGTATGTCAGATGAATAAAGCACATAAATATTGACATACTGGGTATTGGTGGTCTAAGAATGTTTGGCTTGGGATATCCGCCCCTTATTTATTCATTAATGCACATTTTCTCCCCCCTCCTTCCCTTCACCACCCCTAGCACACTCTGAAATGTCCCCCTTGTTCCAGGTTGTTCTCATACATGTAATGCATAATCATATAGTCCTTTCAAACAGCTCTTCCCTTCATCTGTTCTAATGTAGTGTTCATTGTCTATCTTCTCTTTCCCATTCTCTCCCCCCATGTCAGTCCTATTTTACAACAGTGGTGTTATGCAGTATTTATCCTTTTGTAATTGAATTATTTCACTTAGCATAATGTCCTCGAGGCTCCCCCATGCTGTCTAGTGATTTGCTATTTCATTATTTTCCGATGCTGTGTAGTATTCCATTGTGCGGATGTACTATAGTTTTCTATCCATTTATTCATGGCCACTTGAGTTGCTTCTATCCCTTTTGCTGTTGTGAATAATGCCACAATAAACATGCCACACAATGTAAGGATGTGAATTCATCTGTTTGAGTTGTACCTCCAAAGTCTTTAGCGTATACTTGATGTGGGACATTTTGAATCAGATAACCAATATAATCTACTACACTGGAAATGGAAATGAAAAGGTGAGGAAAAACAAGGTCGTATTCATAGTCAAAAGGCTATTTCTAGATCCATTCTGAAATACAATGTTGTGAGTGACAGGATAATATCTATACACATACAAGGAAGATCTGTTAATTCTACTATCATTCAAATATATGCATCAACAACCAGAGCAAAACAGGAGGAAAGAGAAGATTTCTACCCATTTTTGCAGCCAGAAATTTATCAACGTGTAACCAAGGTGCGTAAATAATAATGAGTGGCTGGAGTGCAAAAGATAAAAACAAAGAAGAAGGTTCAGTAGTTGGAAAACATGGTCACAGTAACAAGAAAGAGGCTGGAGAGAGAAATTTTTTTTCTATGTTCTTCTTTTTTCTTTGTTTATTTTTACTTTTTTGTTGTTGTTGTGTACCATTGCATCGGATCTGACTGGCACTAGAGGAGATTGCTGCTCCTTCTCCAGCGAAGCATCTGGTAGATTTGAACCGCAAGCCTTCGGGATTGCAGTGCAGCTTCTTGCCACTAGGCCACCAGAGCTCCCTAGAATGATAGAATTTTGTACTATCAATTATTTATTCATTGTGAATACCTTTTATAACCCCAATGACAACTATACACATGGACCTCACCTGATGGTCTACACAAGTATCAGATTGATTATATCTGTGGAGACAATCTTTGAAGAAGCTTATCATGCAATATTATTCAAAATGGTTGACTCTGGAGAACATTATGCTGAGTGAAATATCCCAGTCACAAAAGGACAAATATTACATGATGCCACTGTTATAGAATGGGACTGCCCTTGGGGTTGGGGAGAGACT
>NW_006399978.1:4309408-4340240 GCF_000299155.1 Elephantulus edwardii | reverse complement strand
TTCACCCTGATTCATAAGGAAAAGGGGACGGCGTATTCTCTTAGCTACTTCCTGCTGAAAAGGGACGCTGTATGTTTCAGGGTGAAGATCTTCTCTCACTACTCTAAAGGGCCCCTTTGTCAATAGAAAACATGTAGACTATTGTGGAGATTGATTTTGGAATTTAGATGCACTGTTATCGATTGTGCTTAGCCATACATGTTCATATCCTTGAAGACGTATGGTTGTGTAACTCTTCACCCACTAAGCTACCAGAGCCCCCACCGTGCACAAAGAATGAAACAGTTATAAACTATTTTAATAGATGAAAATGTCCTGCAAGGACAGACTGCCTTTTTAGAATGACTGACCACCAGAGAAGACTTAGAGGGTCTAGGTGAGTACAGTTTCACAAAAATAATGGGAAATTTTCTAGTAATTATATTATTGTTGTTGTTTGTGCAATTGAGTTGCTTGTGACTTATAGCTACCCTATGTACAATTGCCCTGAAACCTGCTCTCTCCTGTGCCAACCTTACCGTCTCTGCCACACCTACCGTCATTACCTCAGTCATTGAGTCAATTCATCTCAACGACGGTCTGTCCCTCCACCCTTCCAAGCATAACATCCTTCTCCAAAGACTAGCCTACATCATGTCCAAAGTATGTGAGACAAAGAGAATCCTTGCCTCTAAGGAGCAGCCTGGTCTCACCCTCTCTAGAATGAACCTATTTGTTCTTCTAGTAGTCCATGGTATATTCAATACTCTTCTCCAGCACCACAGTTCAAAGGCATTGATTCTTCTTTTATCATCCCTAGGCATTGTCCAACTTTCTGATGTATAGCAAGTAATTGCAAAGACTATGGCCTAGATCAGGCACATCTTAGTCTCCAGAATGACATTGTTGCTCTTCAGTACTCTGGAGAGGTCCCTGGCAGCACACTTTCCCAAGGTATTAGAAAAAATAAAAATGAATAGCAGAGAAAATTTTTTACATATTTTTAATCAGGTAAGTAAAAATACTATCATCTCAATATGTAATCAATATTAAAAAGTATTAATGTGGTCTTATGCATTCTTCTCTGTTGGACTCATTACTGGGCCCCCAAGGAATGTCCAATGATCTACAAGTGCAGACTTAGAGCCAGTCTGTCCATTAGGGTACAAATCTTATCCCTGTTATTTATTGACACATGGCTCTGGTCAAGTTTCTTAACCCCTCTGGGCCTCAGTCTTCTTATCTGTAAAGTGGCAATAATACAGCCTGGGAAGCCATTCTGAAGGTCATGTGAGTGAAATTTGGAAGTGCTTCAAACTGAGTGTAGAGTGAGTTGTGCTAGGTCTGGAGAATTCAAATAACCATGTTTTTCTTCACAGAGAGGATGCTGATGCTTAGGGATAAGGTTCCCAGCTGTCCAGCCTACTGAGGCAGGGGCAGCTGGACCCCGCCACAGTATAGGGGCGTCACACACTTATCCAAATGGAGAGTAAGGCAAGACCAGGCCCCTTGCTCCCACATCCTCTGATCTCCTTGAGTGTCCTCTATGATTCTAGCTGCCTGCTGGTAAGACCAGGAGTCACCTTGGAAAACCCCATGGGGTGTGGAAAGTCCAGAATTCTACTGGTGCCTCAACGATAATTAGGCCCCGGGCCTCCTGGGGCTGAAACTACACGGTGCACCTGCACAGATTCCAGGGCTTTTAGGAGTGAAATAGACTTTGATCTTGCTTTTCAGTTTTTAATTCCCCTTTACCTGTTGACTCAGCTCAAACCTGTTGCCATCAAGTCAGAATTGAGTTTAACTCTGCATTGGATTTCTGGGGTTATAAATCATGTGGGAGGAGATTGCCCATCTCTCCCTTGGAACTGCTGGTGGATTTGAACAACTGGAGAGCCACAGCAAACCCACTACAGTCCAAGTCACCAGAGCTCCCCTTAGAACAGACACGAAGGTGTTTCTGAATAGGAACTCCGTCAAACAGGGAGATAACCCACCAGGCTGCACAGAATGAGGGTTGATGGGGACCCTCTCCTTAGTTCATCTGAAGACATTCTAGCAAGTCTTCACGAGTTCAACCCCAACTCCCAAGTCTCCAGAATAATCATTCTAACACAAGCCCAACAAAGCAAAGCCCTCCTGTGGCCTATGGGCCAAGTCCACCTCCCTGGCTGGACAGCACGGATTCATGGGGCAGGTGGCCTCCCTACTCCCATGCAGGTTCATGCTTCAGGCCTTACCCTGCTGCCACCTGCTGGCCCAGCTTCTGTGCCCTCACAAGCTCATCCTGGGGGCTCCTCCCATGCCAGCTATTCTCCTCTGCAGCTTCTACTTCTCCTCATCCCAGCTATGCCACTTGCCATCCTGGTGACACCCCCACAGATGATGAGCTGGGCAAAGAGCTTAGGGTCTACACTAGTGATTAGGAGTCTTCTTTGGATCTAGGTTCTAACTCTCCAGAAGTGACAGAAAGACAGTGACTGGCTGTTGTCTCATAAGCAGAAGGGCAGGCAAAGCTCAGAATCTGGGTCCCCAAGGTGATGCCCAGGGCTGTGCCACAGATGCATTCTGTCCCCCCTGCCAGGTGGACATCATCTGACAGAGGCTCTCTAGATCAGTGGTTGTTAGATGCCACTGAGTGGCCTATGACTCCCAGGCTAGAGTGGGGGCTATGATGACAACTGTCGGCCCCACGGTCAGGAGAGGCCTGGAGAACTGCCCCTTGGGAATATTATGTCCTCATCCTTGGAGGTGATGTAACATCCCTGCTGGAGCTCCACCTATGGGTGCCCTACATTTGAACCTCAAGTGACAAGGTAGGCACCTGTTTTGCTGGCTCCCCATTTGAACAGAGCCGTTTGGGTGCAGACTGGCACCTGGCCAGTGCCACAAGTGGGCAACTGAGAGAAAAAAAAACCAAAACAAACAAAAAAAAAAAACAACTGAGAGGTCCACACCTCCTCCTAAGAGAAATTAGGACCCCGGGCTCCACAGAAACAGCACCTGTGGGCCAGTCAGCCAGACCAGAAATTTCGTTTACAGCAGAAAGAGCAAACTTCCAGGAGTTGAGGGGTTTGGTATGGATGAGGACCCTCTCCTGAACCTTAGAAGCAAGGTTTTTTCCTACCCCCACCCCCGCCCCTCGCCAGCTCGCGGGAGGCCCTGATTGGCTCCTGTGCTCTCCCAGGAGACTGGTCCAGTATATTAGGGGTGTGGGCGCCGCGGAGTGAAGGGGGACACTCAGGAGGAGGCTGGTCTCTCTGTCTCAGCCTCCAGAGTCCGCAGAGCAAGCGCAGGCTTTCCCAGACACGGAGAAATCCAGCAACCCAGGCTGTGGGACATCTGGGCGGGGAGAGAAGGGAGCGCAAGGATTAGGGTGCGACCGGCCCACCTCGCTGCTCCGGGGAAAGCCACGGCCACCAGTGGGCGCGGGCCTGCGGAGCTCAGGTTCCCCTCCGCACCCTCCTGGAATCCGCTGCCCCGGGCCCCAGCCCCACAGGTCCTCCCAGGTCCCAAGGCGGCTGCATGGCCGGGGAGGCGCGGCCGGGTGCGGACGCCGCCCTGCGCCGCCTCCTGAGGCTGCACCGCACCGAGATCGCCGTGGCGGTGGACAGCGCCTTCCCGCTGCTGCACGCGCTGGCCGATCACGACGTGGTCCCTGAAGATAAGTTCCAGGTGGGCCCCCCTGCCTAGCCCTCCTCATGCGCTGCGCAGGAGAACGGGCACAGGTGACAGGTCTCTCCTGCCTCCTTTGGGTCGAGGTCCCCCCTCCCCGTTCTTATGCTGGTGCAGCCAGAGGACCCGGATGGGAGGTTCACCCCATCCACACACAAGCTGGCCGGCCTCCTGGCTGCCTCTAACCCCTCCTCGAGGTTCTCGACCCAAGCGAGAGCCCTCACCTGGTCTTGCTGCAGGAGACGATGACTCTGAAGGACAGGGAGGGCTGTCCCCAGGCCTTCCACGCCCTCCTTTCCTGGCTCCTGACCCAGGACGCCACGACCATACTGGACTTCTGGAGGGTTCTCTTCAAAGACTACAACCTGGAAAGATACACGCGCCTGCAGCCTATCCTCGACAGCTTCCCTAAAGGTGGGGCTAGGGTGTGGTGCACTCTGGATTGGTCTCTGGGTCCTTGGTGGGTTTGGGGGAGCTGTGCTATATACTGCTGGGTTGGGAGCTGGAAGTGGGGCAGGGTCTAGGTAGGACCCCCGGTGATCACCTGGGACCAGCTTGAAGTCTAAGAGGCTTTGCCTGCCTTGGTGGGCATGCCCAGCTCTCACACGCACCCCTGAGGACCAGAAAAATCTCAAGGCTTAGCCCCTGCTCTTGTCCCATCCCGCAGATGTGGACCTCAGCCAGCCTCGGAAAGGGAGGAAGCCCCCCACTGGGCCCAAGGCCTGCATGCTACCACCCAGACCCCCAGCTAAGAGGAAAGCCCAGGATGAGCCCCGGGGTGCCCCACTGGCTACCTTGTCCCCCAGGGGCAGCTCCAGCCCAGGTACCCACTGATGATTTCCAGAACACACTCCCTGGGGAGCCTTGACAGCCTTGCCCACATATCCTCCTGTCAGGGCTGCAGAAATCTCAGGACAATCCTGGTGTCAGTCCCTCTGCCTGCTTCCTTTCTGTGTAATTGGCTGGATGCCCCAAACCGTGAGCTCTCCAGAATCCTGGCAGGCAGGTGGTGGGTTTTCCACTTTATTGAGGAGAACCTGGAAAGTGAAGGCTGTCCTCACTCCATACCCTCAATTACTTCCTAATTCCTAATGCTCCCAGTTCCTGACACCCCCACCAAAATGTGTCCAACCTCCTGGCTGCCTCTAACGCCCCCTCCAGGATCCCAACCGAAGGCCAAGACCTCTAAGAAGCTGGAGAGCATCAGCGAGCCACAGCGCATCCCTCTGGGTAGCGGTGAGTAAGATCCTCATGGGGCTGGGGCTGGGGCTGCCAACTCTCGAAAACTTCTCCTGAACACGGGCCTCAACTGGCTGGGTTTGTCATCCCAAGGGCCTTGCCACAGCCAACTTTGGTGAAAGGAGGTGCCTTGGACCCAAACATAACCTAACTGGTCACCCTCACCCCCACCCCTTCAGTGAAACTCAGCACCCTGGCTCTGAGACCCTCCTCTCAGGCCTCACAACCTGTTCTCACTTCTGATGCCTCACCTCACAGCCACTCAGCTATCCACCCATCCACCCTCTGCTTCTAGAACCTTCTCCTGCTATCCCCTTTTTTAACCCCCACCAGTGGTAGCCCAGATTATGCAGTCATTCCAAAGAGTCTTCAGCCCCCCACCCAGCTTTCCCGTAGCTTGATGTACACCTGCTTGTGCCTCTGAATTACGAGGAATGGATCTCCCAAGGTCCCCACTCTTTACCCTGCTCACCCACCCTGAACACAAGGTGGGTCTGAGCACCCCTTGGGAAGGTTTGCGAATCAGTATATTTTATAAGAGCCTCCCCCTCCCCTGGACTGCCAAGAGAATAAGCAGGTCTGGCTTAGGGTGAAGCCAGGTTGCTCCTTGGAGGCAAGGACTATGAAGCTCCCATCTCACATACTTTGGGCATGTTGTCAGAAGGAGAAGGACATCATGCTTGGAAGGGTGGAGGGACAGTGCAGGAGAAGACGACCCTGGATGAGCTGGATTGACACAGTGTCTGTGAACAGTGCGGGCAGGTGGGTCAGAGATGTGAGATTGGCTCAGGATAGGGCAATCAGAGCTGTTGTTCATAGGGTCATTATGAGTCAAAGTGGACTCACAGCATATAACAACAACAATAATAACCCCTCCCCAGCCAGAGGCGAGCCATTGTTCATAGGGTCATTATGAGTCATAGTGGACTCACAGCACATAACAACAACAATAACAACCCCTCCCCAGTCAGAGGCCAACCTGGCAACTGGAACTTACAGGTATGCATTGTAAGGTGCATACCCTTCTACCAACCACTGCTACCTTGTTTTTTTAGCTCCTCTCTCACAGACAACCCTAGCCTCCTCCAAGGACATCCCCTCTTAGAACACACCCTCTCCTGGGGTCTGCACCCCATTCTGATGCTGCCCCACCTCATCTTTGAGCCCCTTTTGTCATGCTGTTTTTAGGGACTGGGATGTCCCATACTTCCCGTGCAGTCACACACCCTGCCCTCCTCACCCATAAGGCTTTTCTGGATGCTGCTGTAGCCTCACACAACATTCTGACCCTCAGCCAGACACAACCTGGCACCCTGCTGTTCCCAGCCTGGGGCCACTTAGTCCCAGCAGCCTCTCCCACCCACTTGTGTGGGAACTGGCACACACACACACACACACACACACTCACACGTGTCACTAGAGGGTTGATTACCATTCATCCCTGCTGTCCTCCCACACTGGGCCCATCTCCCAACCAGCCAAAAGATGGGACTCCCACGTCCACTGTCTGAGGGGGCTGACCCATGACACCTGCCCAGTGAGGAGAGGTGCTCAGAGCTATCCTCATGATTGACCTGTTGCTGTGGTTCCTTCCCCAGGAATCCAGACCATGTCTGCCTCAGTCCAGCGAGCTGTAGCCATGTCCTCTGGGGATGTCCCAGGAACCCGAGGGGCTGTGGAGGGCATCCTCATCCAGCAGGTGTTTGAATCAGGTATTCTGGGGGGAGGGTGCTGCCAAGGCCCACGGAGAGAGCCAGAGAGGAGCAGAGCTGGAGTTCAGGGAGATGCCCTCGCATTGTGGCTCTGCTGGCTTTGGAGAGCCAGGGCAGGCCGAGCTCCCCTCTTCCAGATTGGTGGTGCATGGGGTGCCCATTATGTCTGCGTCTCCTCCGTCCATGGACCAGCCCCTTACAAACTCTGAAGTCTATAGTACCTGCAGCACCCCCTTCACTCCTCCACCAGGACTTCTCTCATCCCACCTCCCTTCATCTCCTTCCTGGGCTCCCCCTGTGAGGATGGGTCTGGTCCCTTCTCATCTACCTGGCTCTTCCCACAAGCTCCAGGGAGCTGAAGACCTTTGTACAGTGCAAGCTCCCCAGGTCTCAGGCACAGATTTATCCTAGGGGGCCAGAGCCGCTGTTCCACTGTGGCTTTCACTCTCAGCCCCTGCCCTGGTGTCTCTGTGTGGGTTATGGGCCAGGACCTCCGGGCAGAGGGTCCAGTGGCCCCCAGGAACTGATGCAGCCCTGGTAGCACCTCAGCAAAGACTGTCCTTAGAGTGCCCAAGCAAAATCACTCATAAACCCAGGATCTGGTCAAGCACTTAGCTGGGAGGAGGAGCAGCAAACTGACAGTTAGTTGTCTTGACCAAGTCCTCCTGCACTGACCAGGGGTCTGCATAAAGAATCAGCAGGCAGGGACTTTCTGGGCAGGGGATAGTGAGGGCCAGGACCAAGATCAGTCACTTCTCTCCACTCAGGTAGCTCCAAGAAGTGCATCCAGGTAGGGGGTGAGTTTTACACTCCCAGTAAGTTTGAAGATCCTGGAGGAGGTGGTGCTAATGGGAAGAACAAAACCCGCAGTGGTAGCAGTCTGAAGCCTCTGGTCCGAGCCAAAGGAGCCCAGGGCATTGCCCCTGTAAGCCTGTCTATCTGTCCCCTGGGAGGCCTGGCCCTCAGCACCCACTCCCTCACACACAGCAGCCTCTCGGCTTGGCACTCTCAGGGGGGGTGGGTGCTGAGAGCTGCTGCTGTGAGGTGCCCACCATCAGTGGCCATTTGGGTTCCTCCTGCCCAGGCTGTTTCGCCCGTTAATGACCCTCTTCTCTATTACAGAGTGTAGATGACCCAAGGCTGGTCCAGCAGGGCAGAGCCCCCACTCCTGCTGCCCTCCCTAGCGAGCCCCAGCTCCACCAGGTAATGCCCCACACCACAAGGGGACCCCTGTTACACCACAATTCCCTCTGGTGGGTTCTTCTGCAGGGTCTGTTCTGGGCACTTGGATGACTACCACACTTCTAGTCACAGGGGTGCATCTTTCTTTTTCATACCATAATTTTTCTCCCGATAACACATAATTGTAAAAATTCATAATGGTTAGAAGAAGTTAAATCCTTCAGGCCTTTAAATCTATGGACAGAGGGGCAGCCAAGGCTGGCTATCCTGAGTATCTCAAGGCTGAGTCCATGGAGGCAGGGTCTCTGCTGCTGGGTCAGGAGCCCAGGGCCCACCAGAGCATCAACACCACCTTTTCCTAACAAGATGGAACTATCTCAGTGTATTTCCACCATTGCCATTGTCACTTACAAATCCCCACACTGCACTGAAAACAGGACCCAGCCTGCTCCCCAGATGTCCCTGTTAGTGGTGGTGGTGGTGGTGGTGGTATAGGTGAGAGCCTAGCTGTCAGGTGGGGGGAAGTTTCTGGAGGAGGTGGCATCCAAGAGACCCCTAAAGGTGCAAGTAGGTGCCATGTGGCCAAAGTTCCAAGAAGCATGAGGGTCTCAGGCTGAAGGGCAGTGGGCGTCTAAGCCTGACAAATGCTACCTATCAGTTTCCTCATTGCCTTTGGAGGGAGAGTCAACCAGAAGCCAAGCTTGCCGAGGATCATATTTCCAGAGAGGAGTGCTGAGGGGCTAGAAATGTAAAGACAGAGGGGCCTGTGAAAGGCCACAGGGAGCAGGTGGTTAGGGTGGAAGTTTAGGTGAGAGCTAGCATGAGGGTGGGGAGGGGGGCATCTAGGTGTCCTGGGAGGGCCCAGAGTCCCTGAGATTCTGCAGGTGGAAGCCTTTGTTGGGAGGAGGCCCCACCCACTCGAGGAGCCCAGACAAGAGCATCTGCCAATCTTGAGAATCTGGACAATGTCTCTCTCCTGTGTCAGAAGAATGAGGACGAATGTGCCGTGTGCCGGGACGGTGGGGAGCTGATCTGTTGTGACGGCTGTCCCCGAGCCTTCCACTTGGCCTGCCTCTGCCCACCGCTCCATGAAATCCCCAGGTGAGACTGGCATGCCTACACCACGCAGCAGGCCACCACATCCGACTGGGACCAGGGACTTTCCCATCAAGCCTCCCATTCACTCCATGACTAGCAGGGTTCTTTCTGAAGCAAAGGGAAGACCCAAAGCCAAGACTGACCATCCTGTTCTCTCACCTCAAACCAGCCCCCACCATGTCTAAATACCATGTACACTTGGTGGGCCCAAGTCAAGTCCCACCCCATGGTGGGAGCATAGAGGCCCAGGAAGGCTCACCTGCCCATACACAGAACCCTGCTCACCCCCGGACACCCTTCTAGGCTAGCTGCCCTCCACCACCAGCTCCCACAGGTCAGGTCTTTGGGAAAGAACCTGGAGGCATCTCAGCCAGCAGGGCCTCAGCCAGGTCACTTCTCTGCTCCCCCCCAACCCCATCTCTGCGAGGGGCTTGGCCATCTCTTGGCTACCATCTAACATTGGCTGTCTTTCTCCCATCCTCTTCCAGCTCTGCTAGGCATTGATCCCTTATGGAAACGTAGGTGGTCCTGGTGATACAAGACATCCCAGTTGAGGGGCGTTCTCACCGTCAGGGCAAGGCCCAGGGAGCCAGCATAGGCCATATAGTGGGGAACCTTCGGGGATTATCAGGAAGCACTTAAGAGGAGGACACTGAACCACTGACCAGGAGGGAATACCTCCTCACCCGCAGCTTGACTCCTGACTGGCAGGGGTAAGCAGCTGGAGGCAGGACCGAAGCACATCCCTGTGACCTGCCACCTCCCTGCCTGGGCCTCAGTTTCCCATCTGTGAAAAGATAGGCTTCCCTCATCTGTGCATTTGAAAGTTATTGTCAGGAAGCTCTGGAGGCCTAATGGCAAGAGGCTGTGCTGCAATTCAGAAGGCATGCGGTTTGAATCTACCAAATGCTCCACTGGAGAAGGAGAGGCAATCTCCTCCTGTGCCAGATGGATCTGATTTGATGGTGCATAACAAAAGAAAGGGGCGGGGAGAGAGATGAAAGTCTATTGTCCCATCTGCTGCTTTTTATTTTTAAATAAAATTTTTATTTTTATACTGGTTTACTTACAAATGTCCCATCTGCTTTGTCCTCCCACACCTCTGACCATTGGTGACCTGGGCAGTGGGACCTGGAGGTGCTCCAGCTGTCTCCAGGAAAGAACTCTGCAGGATGCTCCCCTCACAGAGAAGCCTCAGCCCCAGGAGGGGCCCCAGGAGCGACCCCAGGAGCCCATTGTGGAGAGCCCGGTATGCACAGAAATGCTCCCAGGTTGAGCCCTCCTGTCACCTCTGGACTCCTTCCCAGTCACTCCCTGGGTCAGGCCAGCTTAGGTGCCACTGTGTGTCCTGTGTCTTCTCGACCACATTGTCTCTGCTTTCTAGAGCTAAGGTCCAGGGAAGCTGGCCTTCAGAAGGCTAACCACACCATGGCCTGCTCCTTAGAGCTTCTGACTCGGAGGGGCTTTGGCTGTTGTTCTAAAACAAGAGGCCCTGTTTAACTACTGATTATTTCCTTCGCAAATCATTTCTGGCTTTTTGTTAAAGTTCAGAGGCCTGGGAGGTCCTTCATGTGCCCTGGGATATGTTGTTGTTAGGTGCCATTGAGTCAAATATGACTCATAGCAACCCTATGAAAAACTGATCTGTACCCTGCTCTGTCCCGTGCCATTCTCACTGTCTCTGACACACTCAAGCCCACTGACACAGTCCTGGGATATAGTGAGGGGTTTATTCATTCTCCTGACAGCCTTTGAGGGCTGAGGGTTGAGGAGCAGAGCTTTGCTGAGGACCGCAGAGCCAGGGGGTGAACCCACAATTCTCCCAATGGTCTGGCCACCACACCAGTTCCCTGAGCTCCCAGGTGGCCAGCTGTCACTGGCTGCCTGAGGGATGTGGGGGCGGTTGGGGGGGGAGTCATTAGTAAGCCCCTCTGAGTACTGATCTCTGGTTCTAGGTCCTCTTAGGACTGAGGCAGGTGAGTGAGGAGGCAAGGGGCCTCCCCAAGGGGCTTCCAGCTGGTGTTGACACTGCTCTCACCTATAAGCACTTGATGCCCCCACCCTCCACAACCCCCTTGCCAGTGCTGGAGCCCTCTGCCCTGCGTCCCCTGCTGTGTGCAAATGCTGATGGACGGCAGGTGAGGGGCCTGAGGGTCCAGGGTGTTTGTCTTCAGAGAACTTAGGGTTTACCAGGGAGTTTACACTAGAAACCAGAGAGAGGGTGACACTAGAGAGTTATTTGAGGGAGGGGCCCAGGCTGCAGTTGGGAATATCAGGGGGTATGAGTTAGGTGGGGCCCAAGGGAGGTGACATGTAGGGGAGGAGCCAGCCTTGTCATGCCTGGGAACAGCCTCCTGGGGGGTGGAGTGGCTGGGTGCCATCAGAGCCCCGCACCCCACCCGGAGAAAGAAGGGGCTGGTCCTGTGTGCCCTCTTAGGTGTAAGAAAAAGAGAACACCGGAGGTCTGGAAGGTGAAGCGTTCTGCTGTTGTCGCAGAAACTCCCACCCCAGCTTGAGCCCTGAGCATATAGCCCACCCACCTTGTAGGGTAAATCTAGCATATTGGGGAATCTTTCAAGACCCTATACAACTCTGCCCCACTCCTTGTCCCTCTCTTGCCTCCTCTGGGGTCACCCTGTTCTGGAGACCTCTGTTTCAGGAGTGAAGGGGACCTGATCCCAAGGAGACAATCGCCAGGTCTAGCCACCTGGCTCTTTAGGGCTGCACCCTGCAAAGTGCTGAGGCAGGCAGTTTCTTCTGTCCCAGGAACCATGAGACCCACTGTCCCGTATCCCTTGGCGATGTCTAACCCGGGGTTAACTAGCTGGGTTCCATGCCCCGAAACTGCCAAGGAGAGCAAGCGTCTGGGGGTAACTGCAGGGTCGCTGCTCTTCGTAGGGCGCAGCGCAGGGCGCGCGGTGCGGCGTGTGCGGGGACGGCGCGGACGCGCTTCGGTGCACGCACTGTGCGGCCGCCTTCCACCTGCATTGCCACTTCCCGGGGGGCAACGCCCGGCCCGGGTGAGTGAGTGAGGGTGGCGGGTGGGTGGAGGGTGGGGAGGAGGGTAGGAAGAGGCTGGGGAAGTGCGGGGTGGGTGGCAGGCAAAGAGACGTGGGAGGGGGGCCCGAGGGGTGGAAAGAAGAGTAGAAGCTAGGCACCCAATCACCGCAGTTCTGCATCTCCCCCTAGTACTTCTCCCAGGCCGGGAGAGGCCTAGCGGCTCTCAGTTCAGAGCAGCCCCACCCTCCCGTCTCTATTGTAGAGCTGCCCTACGTTGCAAATCCTGCACCGGAGACCCGGCTTTGGCGCCGGGAGAGAGCACACCAGCCCCCAGCTTGGCCCGCCTGGCGCCTGGGCCGCCCAAGGTCAGTGCATGGGGAGGGATGCTTCACATCCTACCGGATAGGGAGAAGGATTCCTGGAGAATTTGTTGGGTTGTGTGAGTGCTTAGTGGGTTTTAAACCCATTCCTTTTTGGAAACTATTTAAGGAATCCAGTGACCTAGAGCACTGAGACGTGAGAAGTTAGGAACCACGCCTCCCAGAACGATTTACAACCCGGAGAGCCTCTCTGAGTCAGAAACAAACCACTAGTAGTGGGTGGGCCTTAGGTTATCCAGGGCTGCAGCCGAACCACCACAAGTGGGTGGCTTTATCAGGCTAACTCTGAGCGTTTAGGAGACTGAAAGTCCAAAATCCCAGGGCAGGCTCAAGGGGAAGGCTTCTGTCTCTGTTGACTGTGGGGGAAGGTCCTGGTCCGGCTGCCTTATTTGTGGGCTGGGCATCCCTTGGAGATCTCCGGATGTCTTGTCATCAGTTTCTCCTGTGTCTAGAGATTCTCGAAGCACAAGGCCCTAGAGTCTGAAGGACTTGCTTCTCCCTCAGCAGTTTTTCTTTGATGTCACTGAGTCCTCTCCTTCTCTGCTCACTTTTCTCTCTTAGAAATTAAAAGGTGGGACTCCAGCAAAGATTGGCTTGAGTAAGAATGCTTAAGTAAAGATTTTACTTTAAATAAGGGAAGGACTTGATTCACACCCTCTTTTTAAGGCTGTGACTCAATATACACCATAATGATCCTGCCTTATTAACATATAAAAGTTACAGTTTACAACATATCATAATATTGATGATGAGATAACAAAATGGAGGGCAGCCATAACAAAATGTTTACTTTCTCCTCCTCCTCACCTCTCCTCCACGGATAGGTGCATTGGCTATAGGAGTGTCATCTCCAAACCTTTTCTAGAAGGTTCTTTCACAGCCTTCTTAGCGTAAGAAGGCATCTCGATCAAAACCTCAGAATGGAGCTCTTCCTTCCCCACTCCAGGTCCTGCTTCCATGCAGGTGTCCTGAGCCTGGGGAAGGGAACCGGGCTACTTCTTCCCTTTTCTGGATTCCAGGTGGGGGACAGCTCTGCTGGTCACGAGCCTGGTGTGCACAGGGATGACCTGGAATCTCTCCTGAGTGAGGTAACACAACTTGTGGACAAGTTTCACAAGCTTGTTCTCTGCCCTGCCCCATGCTGCCCACTCAGAGCTGACCCTCTAGCCAGTTTCTGAGGCCCTGTGGAGCCCACGTTAAATTAGAATGTGCACAACTTTTGAGTCAGGAGTGCAACTCTAGGTACTAAATGACAGAGCTCCTTAGTCAGTGCCAAGGCTCAGGGGTTGCCGTGCTCTTCCAAGGACAGCATGGTGAGGCTCTCCCCACTTCTGTAGACCCATGCCCATCAGGCCATGCCTTCAACACGGGGCCCCTAGGAAGATGAGTACAGGATCTCCCATTCTGCCCACACCTCTTGGGCCCCTGGAAGGTGGGTGGCTTGCAGAATCTCAGGATCAGGTATGAGCTGTGCTACCTCAACACTGACTCTGAGGAGGTGAGGTTCACCCGGGTACAGCGGTCTCCAAACTACTACCCTTCCCAGGGACTCTTTACTAACCTTTCCAATTCAGGCTTCACTCTGGGAAGAAATGTGGCTTTCTAGGACCTGTCTTGTAGTTTGATTGATTTATTGTTGTTTTTTAAATTTTACATTGGTTTGCATACAAAATTCATATATGCTGTGTTTCATTCATGTACATTGTGTTTCACTCATTCATTCATTCACAATGTTTTGTGTGATCATTTGTATATACTGTGTTTTATAAAATTCATCATTGTTGTTCTATGCCCACTGTCACCCCACATTTTCAGGTCCCCACAAAAGCAAACGAACACACAAACCTTATCAAGTCAGAATCGACCCATAGCTGACCCTTCAGTGGGTTTTCAGAGAGAGTTAATCACATGGGAGGAGATTGCCTATCCTTCTCTCCTGTGGGGCAGCTGGTGGATTTGAACCATGTGCCTTTGGGATAGCAGCACAGCTTCTTACCACTAGACCACCAGAGCTTCCTAATTCCTTCAGTCCCTCCCTCTGCTCACCAAGCTCTGTGACTCCATGGTTTTCCTCCCTCCTCCCCTTCCCCCTTTGGACTATTATGGTGGCATAGTCTATAGGGAGTTGTAGAGCCAGCCCCAAAACCATGCCTTTCTGGTCTGAACCCTCCCGGCAGCTCTGAGAGAGAAAGGCCATCTCCTGTCACATAATTATAAACAAAGCCTCAGTAACACAGTGGAGGGCCAGCTACAAGTTGGTTCTGACGATGACAGTGAGTTTTTGTGGTTGTTCTTCTGTAAGAGGTGCAGTGCTCCAGCTATTCCCAGGCCCCAGGAATATGTATCCTTCTCCAAAGTCCAGCAGTACCGCTCAGGAATCTCAGACGACACTAGGGGCAGGGGCCTGAACCTCTGCCATGGGTGATGGGCAGATCACAGCCTGTGCAGGTGTCTTTAGACAGGACCTCTGGGAACTCTCGGGATAGGGGCGAGGTGATGAGAGGTGACCAGTATGAGAAGGCTGCAGCACTGGAGCGGGGGCTTGTCCTGGCATCATGAAAGAATAGGGGTGCAGATTCACAAGCCCTCTTTGGTGCAAGCCATTCTGCTGGAATGTGAGGTCTTTTCCGGCTCTCCCAGTCCTGTGTGCACATCAGGCCTCTGCAGGGAATTCAGGAATGGCCAGCTTGCCCTGGACGACATACCTCAAATGGTGGCTGTGCCTTGGGCTCCTGAAATGTTGCACAATACCCTGGACTTGATTGAGGTCCTTCTCCTGCCTGGCCCATCCAGTGGGGACATGGACTTCACCTTTGAACTTAGTGGGTCAGATCAGAGTGTGTTCATCCATGATGTCCACAATGCCTTGTGTCCCTGAGGCCAAGGCTATCATCACGGGAAGGCATGCCTCTCTTTGGAAGTTTTTACATGGTGTTGAGTGCCTTGTTCTTTCTCTGTTCTACAGCACTCCTTCGACGGCATCCTGCAATGGGCCATCCAGAGCATGTCCCGCCCTCTCACTGAGGCACCCACCTTCCCATCCTGACTCCAGTGACCCAGGTCTGGTAGGTGGCATGAGCAGTAATGACCCAGGCTTGGCAGGTGGCGTGGGTGGTAAGGGGAGATCATGGACCCTAGAATCATAAACCTTCTTTCCTTTGTCCTCCAGGTGGGGGAACGACTGTAGACACTCTGTGCTGGGTCATATCAGGTCTGTCTCCAAAGGGCCCCTGGGGACAACCTCCCTCACGCTGGAAGCTGTGCCAGGTCAAGACAGAACAACTGAGAAATTCTGGGTATTATCAGTACAGAGAAATCACATGAACTGAAATGAAAATTCTTCTGTGGACTGGAAAGCTGGAGACGTAGACTTCTTCTTCACATGTGGCTCCGAAGTCATGTGCTCATATTGTGATTGTGTCTGCTTAAAGTTTGACAATGAATAAACAAAACCACTTGACCAAAGAGTACTTGCCTCAAAAGCAGATCCAGTAATGCAGTAATAAATATGGTTGTCCTTAAAACAAAAAAAAAAAAGGCAGGCCCAGCTGCTTTGCAGCTCTGCCCTTATTTTGCTCATCACACCCTAAAATTCCATTAGGTGTTCCCTCCCCTGTAGTCCTTGCTTGACATTCTGCAAGGGAGGGAAATTGCAGTGCTCACCTCTCCAGTGAACAGTGTCTGGTCACATAATAGATGCCAGTTAGTGCTATTGACTGGTGTCAATACACAGAAGTGCACCAGCCATTCCACTTAAGCAGCAGCTGTCTGTAGGGCATATTTTACCTATATCACTACCTATATAAACACTAGCAGTGCACCAGCTTACCGGCGATGATGGTTTGGCTCAGAGAACTAGAACAAATTGTCTCAGACTGTGTTATTGGTGAGAACAAACTGCCTGCAGCCACATGGCTTAAAGGGATCAAGACTACATTAACCTCGCTTTACTGTTCCAGCTAATACACTAACAGTCATGGAGATGGTGCAGGACTGGATCCTGCTTTGTTCTGCCAAACAGAATGCCATGGGTCTGAGTGGATTTGCAGCTAACAACTAGCAAACATTACTGTCCCAGGAAGCCTTTGCCTGGGAAGAAAAAGTTGCAAAATACCAAACCAAAACAAAAGCAAACGAACACACAAACCTTATTGTTTGTCTTAAGGACTCCCTGAAAATCTGTTTGTCCTACCTGGTCAACTGGCCCGTATTCCAGAACAACAGCTCTCTCAGCTGTTCACTTCTTCAATGGCTGTATACACTCACTCTTCAGAAATCCCATAAAAGCCTTGCTGGGAAAAAGAAAAGAAAAAAAAAGAAAAAGAAAAAGCCTTGCTAGATATCTTGGACCTTGTCTAATTCCAGTCAGTTTTGTGCTCTGAAAGATCCCCCTTAACCAGACCCTAGACCTTGATAAGGGAGCTCTGGTGACACTTGTGGGAAGCTGCACTGCTAATCCAAAGACGTATCCTCTCTGGTGGTGGGAACCCACCAACAGTTTCTTAGGAGGACGATGGCAGTCTTCTTCCCATGTGATTTACAGCTTCAAGAAACCTGCCAGAGGGTCAGCTCCGTGTCAGTTCAGACTCAATGGCAATAAGTTGAGACCTTATAAATATTAACTCTTGACACCATTTCCCCAAACTTCTCAGGTCCATAAGGGTGATCCTATCCTCACTGATCGGGCTGGGGGTGACCATGTGAGATCCTTGTAGGAATCAACATGGACAGAAGCCCTCACTCTCCATGTATAATGCAAGGACATGGATTACCCATCATGATTATGTCAGAGTACATTGCTGTGTCTATAGTGTCAATCCATTTCAGAAAAGGTTTCCCTGGTTTTCAGTGACCTTTCTAGTGATCAGTCCACTTGTGATGACATGGCCAAAGTAAATGATCTGACATTACAACATCCTCATTTCCAAGGAGCATTCTGGCTGTAGTCCATCAACATTCTTGTAAAAATCCAGACGATACCCAGATGTGTCCAATGCCAGTCTTCCACCAACCTCTTGGAGCGCCACCCCTACAATCAGTCTATGTGGAGCCCAGACAACTTTCATTCATCATGTTTGAGTGCTTCTTGGTCAGCACCTTCTGAATCCTGGTGGTGGGATCTTGATGCAACATTCCCTGAGCTCTGTCTCTTTTAGGCTTGGTGCATTTCTGCCTGTGGAGTTAGCTTAAAAGTTGACTTTTCTAAACAAACAACAAAGGCCCCCCCAAAAAAACACACAAACAAAGCTGACTTTTCTAGCCATTCCATTAGATCCCTCTGGTCTCTAGCTCTTAAGTTATATAGACACATCAACAGCTGTGGGATTAGGATAAGAGAAAGAATGTGTCCCACACTGGGCAGCACGACTCTGGAGGATGACTGGAACAAGACCCCAGTGAGAGCAAGACCCTCATGGTGAAACCCTGGTGATGGTGATGGAGAGGCCGTGGCGTTGCTTTGTGGAGATTCTGGAAAGGTATAACCTGAGATTTCTTGCATTTGTGCTGGACACATTTAAAAGATTTGTTTACCAGATGCTTAAAGCAGAAGCTGACTTAGAACTGCTTTAAGACAAATCTTATTGAATGATTGGGGAACTCAAACTAGGACTTTCACTGATTAAGGGATTATGTTTTGCCTTTAGTCTGGCTTGGGACTGTTGAACTAAACTTTGACTTGTATTGTGAGATATTCTTTGCCTCTCCCACTCTCCAACCTATTTCCTAATAAACCCCACTCTTGATACCACACTGTCAAGAAAGTTTATGAGTTAGCAGTGAATATAAAATCAAGTGAGTGGTAGAAATAGGCACAGGAGCTTGGAGGGGGGATGGCATGTCTGTCCTCGCAGCTGTCTGTTTGCTGCTATGGATATTATTGATGGGGACAGTTTTCCTTTATGAAGCAGGTAGAAGTCACCCTCACATCTCATCTGCTCTTTTCACACTGCCTTTGCATAGTTGGACAGTTCTGTGAGTTGTAGGTGCCCAAGCAATACAACAGAAATTTATGCTGTAGTTTTGGAGGCCAGAGAGTCCAAAATAAAAATGGCAGCCAAGCCATGATCTCTTTTTTTCTTTTTAAATATGGAATGCTTCACAAATTTGTGTGTCATCCTTATGCAGAGTCCATATTAATCTTCTCTGTAGTGTTCCAGTTTTAGAATATGTGCTGCTGAAGTGAGCATGAGCCATGCTCTTTTGAGATGAGATCATGCTGGATTACCCAGGTGGGCTCCACCAATAAAGCCTCATGTGATTGCAGTGAGTGGTTCTGGTGTGAGTTGCTCGGGGTCACGCCCGATCTGGGAAAAGCCCTAATTTGGGGTCTTTCATTTGGGGGCTCTCTCATCCAGGATTGAGCGACCACCCCTGCAACCCGCCAGTCAGCCACTTGGAGGTAAGAGGATCCTCTTGAATTCCTTTGTCTGTGCGGCGCTGCCAAACCTGTGTGTTTGTAAGTCTGTTTTACTTTCAGCTTGCTTTCAATTTGTGGCTGTTGTGCGCCCGTCAGGGCTGGGCGACTGTGCTGGGCAGACGTGCCTGAGAACCACAAGTCACAGCCCTGGGGAGACGTCCCTTTGGGTGGAATATGGATCCAGAGGCTTTAATAGTCTCTGATCTGTCTGAGGGACTTAGAGTGTCCCGCCGGAGAGGAGGTGCCCGGAGGGCTCTCCCGTCTGAAGCAGCTTTCAATTAGTTGTCACGAAGAGAGCTTCTTGTGTGTCTTGTATTTCTTGTGAGTGTCTGCTGTGTTCTGTGGGCGACTAATATGGGACAGACAGTGACGACTCCTCTATCTTTGACTTTAAGACAATTTTCTGAAGTAAGAACCAGGGCTAATAATCTCTCTGTTAACGTTAGAAAAGGACCTTGGTAAACCTTCTGTTACTCTGAGTGGCCCACTTTGGGAGTCGGTTGGCCACCAGAGGGAGCATTTGACCTAACAATCATTTTGGCAGTTAAAGATCTTGTTTTCCAGGAAGGACCAAACACGCATCCTGATCAACAGCCATACATCATCGTGTGGCAAGATTTAGTGCAAAATCCACCGCCATGGGTAAAACCTTGGGTTTTGAAGAAACACACCACCCCTCCACGTGCATTAACCCTAAAAACCAGAACTTCTGAGTCCAGAGTTCCTCTGGCCCCAGAAGCTGCACCATTGGCACCACCCAAAATTTATCCTGAGATTGATAACCCACCTGAGTAGCCTGAGATGGGCCACAATCCTCCCCCATATCAGGGCCAGGCCGATCCCGGTCCCCCCATCAGAGTTCAGGTCTGTTGTTCATAGAGCTGCTATGAGTCATACTCACCTCAACACAACTCTCTGTCGTATGTGTCCTAAATCTGAGGGCCATGAAGGAGTCTAGTGTTTCATAAAGGGGGTATGCACATCCCTAAGTGACTTTCAGAGGGGACCACACCAATACGATTTACATTTTTTGTGCACTGTTTGAATAGAAATTTAATATTTTTTAATAAAAATATTTCTGTAGTTATAACAATAAAACCACTTTTTATAAACTTAGATTACATGTGATAATACTCCAATGAGGCTAAACTCTATGCAAATTTACTTTTTCAACTATGAAAATTTACTTTTTGGACCTTCTAATCCACATCTCAACATCAATAAAACAGAAATCCACACCACTGGATCAATAATAGGCAACATTGTGATAGTTGGAGAAAAGCTTGAAGTTATCAACAATTTCACTTTACTTGAATTCACAATTAATTCTCATAGCAGCAGTTTGATATCAAAAGACATGTTGCACTGGGAAAATCTACTATCAAAGACTTCTCTAACATGCTAAAGGACAAGAATATCAGTTTAAAAACTAAGGGGATCCTGACTCAAGACAAAATATCAATAATGGTATTTTCTATTGAGCTGTGGTGCTGGAGAAGAGTGTTGAATATACCATGGACTGCTAGGAGAACAAACAGGTTTGTCTTGGAAAAGGTGAAGGCAGAATGTTCCCTGGAGTCAATGATTTTGAAGCTTCATCTGACATACTTTGGGCATGTTGCAAGGAGGGACTGGTCCTTGGAGAGGGACATCATGTTTGGGAGAGTGGAGGGACAGCACAAGAGAGGAAGACCCTCGATGAGATGGATCGATTCTGTGAGTGGAGAGGTGGGAATGAGTGTGTTTGAGACAGTGAGGTTGGCACAGGATAGAACGGCGTTTAGGGCTCTTGTACATAGGGTCACTATGAGTCGCAAACAACTAGATGGCACATCACAACAACAACAAAAATTGATTTAAAAATTATCATATTTTTCTATTGATTGATTATGGTATTTTCTATTGATTTATGTGTATCTGAAAGTTGGGCAATAAATGCGGGATACTGGAAAAAGAATCAATGCTTTGAGTCGTGTTAGCGGAGAATGAACAATAGTCCCCATCTTTGCCTCTAAGAACCACCCCAGTTGCACTTCCTCTGAGATAGATTTGTTTGTTCTTTTGGCTTTCTTGGAGGAAGTACATACCGTCTCTATGGATGGCACCTAAGAACACAACAACAATGCCCTCTTGTCAGAACTGTCTAATTTACTCAACTACAATGACAGTTTACTTGTACATGACAGAAAAGTATACTGTTGAATTTGTTGCTACTGACATTGGTGGAAACGGCTCTGGTGCCCCAGTTCGTATCGAGCTGCTCTCCTAACCCAAGGCTGTGTCTCAGTCAGCAGCTCTGTGAGAGGAAGACGGCCAGTCTCTGCCTGTTGGGTTTGTAGCCAATGAAGTGTCACTTTGAGTCAGTTCAATGCCAGTGCGTTTGAGTTTCATTGTTTTTGTAGTAAAAAAAATCTCGCAAATTTCATGATGTTTCATCTACAGAATTGTTTTAAGTAGTATTGGTGAACATCTCAGTAAATGTTTTTTAGAATTAAAGGAAAAGGAGAAATATTTTCAAAAGGCTTTCATTTAGTTACTAATTATGTTATAAACTAATAACATAATTCAATGTAGAAAGAACTGAAAAGGCAACTTTGTTGTTATTATTCGTATTCTGAAATATAAATAAAACTCATTGCAGTCAAGTGGGAATGAGCTCCTAACGAACCCTCCAGTTGGTTTTGGGGAGGTTATAAATCACACGGGAGGACATTGCCCGTCTTTCTCCCATGGAGTCACGGGTGGACTGGAATCACCTTTGGGCTTGCAGCACCATTCACTACAGACTATGACACCAGAGCCCTCTTCAGTTACACAAAAGAATATTGAAGTTATTTACATTTGTGACATAGTATTCTAGGATTAGAACTGATAATAAGACTTTTAAAATGTTTTAGACTGAACTACACCCCCTCAAAATATGTGTCAGTTTAGCTAGGCCATGATTCTCAGAATTAGGTCATTATCTGGCTTTATGAGACTTGATGTAATGTATTGTAAATCCTAAACTCCTATACTATACTATACTATACTATACTATACTATACTATACTATGATACTTATGAAAACAAAAATTCTCACAACTGAATTAAAAAACATGATAAATAGAGAAAATATTAAATTTGTAAAGGATTTCCTTTTACTTTACAATCAATAATACCATAGAAGCAATAGTCAAGAAATCAAGTGACATATTGCTTTGGGCAAATCTGTTGACAAGTACCTCTTTAAAGTGACAAAGAGTAAGGATATTCCTTTAAAAACTGAGGTGTACCCGACCCAAGTCATGGCATTTTTGAATGCTTTTTATGCTTGTGAAAGTTAGACAATGACTAAGGAAGATCAAAGAAGTGCTGATGTCTTTGGATTGCAGTGTTGCAGAAGAATATTGAATATATTGTGGACTGCCAAACACATCTACCTCAGAAGGAGTGTAGCCAGAACATGCCTTAGAAGCAGGATGATGAGATTTCACTTCACATATTTTGGGCATGTGGTCAGGAGGGGTTGGTCCTTGGAAAAAAGACATCATGCCTGGAAAAGTAGAGGTTTAATGAAAAACAAAACAAAACCAACAAAAAACAAAGCCCTTCAACATCATGAATTGACACAGTGGCTACAACAGTGAGCATAAGCACAGCAGACACTGTGGAGATGGCACAAGATCAAGTAGAGTTTTGTTAAACATAACTTGCTGTGAGTTAAAGACAACTTGATGGAACCGAACAGCAACATGACTTTAATGAGGCAGGATTAGTGGTAGCTGTGCTAATGAAACAGGACACTTTCAAAAAGATTAGGTTGTATCTTGAGTCAATCTCTTTTGAAGTGTAAAAGAGATTAAACAAGCACACAGAGATCTGAGGGCCCTCAGAACCACCAAGAAAGGAACGCTGGAAGTGGAGCACATCCTTTGGGCCCTGGGTTCCTGCACTGTGATCCTCATAGAACCAGTGCAAGATTGCCTAGACACATGGGTGTCTCCAGGTCCACAGATGTTGAAAGGAGACACTGACCTTCGTACAGAGCTGACAGAGAAAAAAAAAAATCTTCTTGTAGAACTGGTGTCTTAAAATTAGATTTGTAGCATCATAAACTGTGATGACGATAAATGTCTATTTTTTTTTTATTTATTAAAGGCACTTACTTATGGTATTTCTGTTACAATGGCAGTAGATAACTAATACACTAAGGCTTCCCCCTGGTCTGGTAGGAGAAGAGATCCATGAGAGATGGTGACCCCATGCATCACCTTACAGGGTCACAGAACCATTCTTGACACCTCTGTTGAATGCCCACATTGAACTGAGCATCCTCTCTCAACTTCTCTCCAAAAGCATTCCTTTTCCAGAAGCCCCAGTCCAGGTAGCTACAGGAACCATTTGTAACCAGATACTCCCATCTGCTCTTGAGAAGAGATTTAGTAATAGGGAAAGAATCCCAGAGCCTCCCAGCCGACTGGCAACCGTGTCCACAGCGTGAGTGTTTAAGGTGGGCCTCTACAACAATAAGCTCACTATACAATTGCAGGATGCGTCTCCAGCCCTCATGCCAAGATAATATAATAGGGGAATGGAAAACACAAACCCTTCCAACAGTCGGTTGCCAAGGACTACAGAGAAAAAGATAGATTGCCTTTCTGTAACAAATGCGCCTGCAGACATGAATATTTTATACGCACATACCAGCACTCCCCAGTCTCATCACCAGTCAGATCTCTTTTCCTTGAAAGAAATATTGTAGGGGGGGAAAATTATGTCTTTCCCTCTATGCAGGCACCTCGAGGTTGTCCTTCATTCTTATGTGGTCCCCAGTGATGACCCTCCCAGATTCTAGAGTCAGAAGCTTGACGTGATGTCTGCAGTTATTAATGATTTGAAAGAGTCTAAAAACCGTGGTCTCTTTCACAGCAACTCAATCCAGGGGAGATGGATAAGAACCAAAGAAAATATTCTGAAGGGAGGAAGCCTGAGGCATGTGGCATCACCCAAGGATGATGATGGCCGAGTGCAAGAATGACAGAGGACACGTGCCACATCTCATCACTAGGATATTGGGAAGGCTGCCATATATTCTCCTTTTTAAAAAATTGTAATCTGAGGAGGAAAAGTGTGGGGGAGAAAAACACCCTAACTAGTTGGAGTAAGACTGCATTTTATACTTCCTGGGTGTGACTCACCACTGGGCTGGGCTTTAGCCTGGGAATGTGGGGTACTTCAGGGCTATAGACCAGCTGGGCTTTGAGTCTGGTTTGTGGGTGGTTAACTTTGAGGTGAGAGGAGAGAATGGACAGTTCCCACTAGAAGCTGTAGGATCCTCGTCTTGGTTGGACTGTTTGCTGTTGAGAGCCTGGGATTTCCCCAGCAGAGCTCATGACAAGGGGTTCACTGGTCCTGCTGAACAGTGTTGACCTCCGGGATTCTGACTGCAATGATCATGGCGACCTCACATGTGTTTTCTGAGCTTCAACTCTGCCTGGATTTGGGGGTCCTACTCTCTAACTTATCTATCATAACGTTGACTGTTTGTCCTGTGGTGAGGACCTTTGTTTTCTTGATGTTGAGATGTAATCTATAATTCCATAATGAAAGCTATAGTTCTTGATCTTCTACAGCAAGCATTTCATATCTTCCTCACTTTCAACCAGCAGGGTTGTGTCATCTGCATAAGGCTGGTTGTTCGTGAGTATTCCTTCAATCCTGATACCATATTCTTTTTCATAGAGTTCAACTTCATGAATTATTTGTTCAGCATACAGATTGAATTGGTATAGAGAAAAGATACAACCCTGATGCACACCATGCTATTTTAAAGCAGGCAGTGTTCCCTTGCTCTATTTAGACAACAGTTTTAGGCATACATTTTGTATGTTGTTGTTGTTATGTGCCATCGAGTCACTTGTGACTCATAGCGAACCTATGTACAAGATCCCTAAACCCTGTTCTATGCTGTGCTGATCTCACTGTTTCTGACACACCCACTCCCATTGCCACAATCACTGAATCAATCCATCTCATTGAGGGTCTTCCTCTCCTGCACTGTCCCTCCACTCTCCCAAATACGATGTCCTTCTCGAAGGACTGGTCCCACCTTGCAACATGCCCAAAGTATGTCAGATGAAGCTTCAGAATCCTTGACTCCAATTAAGTGTTCTTAATTCCCATCCTTCTCAATGGTATTCATAATCTATTACAATCCACCCAGTCAAATACCTTTTCATAGTTAATAAAATACAAATATACAACAGTCAGAAAATCAAGAGATGCATTGCATCATACTTAGGGTATATTCACATGATGGAATATTACATAGCATGCACAAACAATGATTTTGTAAATCACTATCTAACTTGGGAGGGACTAAAGAGCATTATGCTACATAAACAAAATCAGTCTCTTAAGGACAAAAGAGACCAGTTTTGTAGAAATAGATAACTAGTAAAATATGTATGAGGATCCAATGGGGAGGAGGGGAGGAACACAGGTGGGAGAAGGGGTGGGGAGCATAATGATAGGGTCACAAATTTGATGTGTGGAGGGAGGGGTGGGTTAAGAAAATGGGAAAAATCTAGTGTGAAAAACAATGTATACTAATTTGTAAGTAAATCAGTAGAAAATAAAAAGTTTACACTTTTTTTTAAGAAAAAGAGATGTATTGCATTGAACAAGGCTCCTGTGAAGAACCTCTCTAAAACAACAAAGAGCAATGAAGTAAGTTTGAAGACTAAGGTGCACCTGATTCAAGCTATAGTCTTCTCAATCAACTGCTATGCACCAGAGAGTTGACAATGAATAAGAATGATGGAAAAATTGATGCCTTTGAGTTGTGGTGCTGGAGAAGAGTACTGAATATGCCACGGACTGCGAAAAGAACAAGCAGGTATGTCTTGGGAAAAGTGCAGCCAGAGCACTCCTTGGAGGCAAAGATGTCAAAGCTTCATCCTTCACCCTTTGGACATGTAGCTAAGTCAGGCTATTCCTTGGAGAAAGACATCATGCTTGGAAAGATGGAGGATCAGCAAAGAAAAGGAAGACCTCCAATGAAATGAACTGACACGATGACTGCAGCAATGGGCTCTAAGTGTGTCAGAGATGATGAGGATGGCACAGGACAGGGCAAGGTTCAGGTCAGCTGTTCACAGGGTCATTATGAGTCATACTTGACTCAACAGCAACTAACAACAAAAACAACAATCTAAACTGTTGTATTATCACTTTTGGGTTCCTTAGATTCCCTGAACCCCTTTCCACCAAAGATTGATTTGACTTAGTGCAATGAGGAGCTTGAGTAACCCATTCCGGGCTGGAACCTCCTCAGGCGACATAGAACTTAGGTGCCCTCATCCCATTGGTTGTTCAGGCCACCCAGGGGAGCTCCAACTGTTTATAGTCTGCTACCTTAGATCTCTGGATGTTTTTCTGCTCCCAAAGCTCAGGTTACTCATTCATTATTCAACTCTCTGGGTCCCTCTGCAAGCCCCTCTCCTATCTGGAAGAGCTCCTGTGGGTAAGGTTCTACAGCCAAACACAATTCTGGAATATCTAGACTGGCTCAGGGAAAGTGGGAGGGCAATGAGAACAGATGTCCACAGGGTGAAGTCCCATCCTTGTACAAATCTCACATTTCAGCTAGGAGCACTGCGAGCTTAGGAGTACAATCAGCTCAGAGGGTGACTCTCCAAACAGGGACAGGAGTCTGTGCACACTACTGCTATTGAAGGAAGTGAGGATCAGTGAGTTTGACCTCTGTGCTTGGTAAGGGAAGGAATGGCACTTTCTTCATTCATCATACTGGGTGTGTACCTGTATAGGGCCTTAAATAATCACCCAGAGATGACTTCAGTGGAAGGAGTGGCAATCTGCCAAATGTCTAGAAGAATGTGGTGGCCAAACTGACAACTCTGGAGTGAGAGCGTTGAGTGAGACAGATCCTATCTCTGCCCCAACTGGTATATTTTGTAGGCAGGTAATCTAATGTTTATATAAAGTAGGGGTGTTGAACAACACATACTTTATAGAGGTATCATGATGATTTAATGCTCAGAGCTACACACAATCAGTTGAAGTAAGTGTTTAAGACTCATATGTTCCTTCAGACTCCTCAGCTGGTAGTGAGAAGTAGTGGCTGCAGTGAGCTTGTTTGTTGACTGAAGTGGTGGTCTGTCCTCACCTTGCCCAGGTCCATGCCTTTGTCATTTGACTTGTCTCTCTCTTCCACTCTAGCACTGGTCTGGTCATGTGCTTCATGTTGGACAAAAGGATTTAGCAAATGTATAAGCACAGACCTGAAGAGCAAATGTGCAACTAATTGTTCACTCTGGTTCCTCTGATGCCAGTGTTGGGTTCTACCCAAGCTAGCCGGTTGGATGATGTCATCAGCCAGTTGATTCCAGCACGTGATCAAGTTCAAACAAGATCAAGGTAAAATATAAGGAAGCTATACTGACACATATTATATCTAATTTCCTAAAGAAAAAGATAAAATCTTAAAACCAGTAGGGTGGGGGAATAATTCTATTCAAAAGAAAACAAAACAGGTAGCTAATTTTCTCAAGGAAACAATGAAAGCCAAAAGAAAATGGAATGAGAACTTTAAAGTGCCAAAAAATAACTTCCAGGCAAGGATTTCCTGAGATTCTTATTAATTTACTTAAATTTTTATCTATGAAGTAATTTTAAACTTAAAAAGAGCTATAAAAGTGATACCAAGAATTCCTGTAAAACTTGGGCCTAGACTCTACTAGGATTTCATCATATTTCACTCCATTTTCACACCATTTTCCTCTCCAAGATCCAATCTAGGATTCCATCTTGAGTTTAGTTGTCATGTCTCTTTACTCCTCAATGTATGATATTCTTTCTTTATCTTTAATATCTTTGTCACATTTTGTGAGTTCTCACTAGGTATTTTGTAAAATCAGTCTTACTTTTGGTTTGTCTGATGTTTTCTCATAATTATGTAACATATATTTTTGGAAAGAACACCACAGTGGTATTAAGTCCTTTACAATGTCAGTATGATTATTATGGTTTCCTTCCCCCCCCCCCACTCCCGCCCTTGTTGTGTGCTTTTGAATCGGATTCGACTGGCACAGGAGGAGATTACTGCTCTTTTTCCAGCGGAGCATCTGGTGGATTTGAACCACAAACCTTCAGGATTGCAGTGCAGCTTCTTGCCACTAAGCCACCAGAGCTTCATTAAGCATGATTATTTTGTCTTGAACACTTGCTTCCAAATATCTACTATGTTTTTCCAGTGTAAAATTATAAAGTTATCTTTCTATATTTATTAAGTCTCAGCCAAACTTGCTGAGAGATCAATTAAGCTCTATTTCTTGGAGGGAAGATGCTAAAAGAATTAGTGAACTCATCCTGAAACCACCACAATAATAATATTTGAGGATAAGCAAATATCTGTTTTGCTTTAAAATTTTGTCTTTTATTTTAGTATTTATAAGTGATTGAATTCCAGAACACTTAATTGTACTCAGGCAAAATCTATGCATACATTAAAAAACAGCAGAACAAGAGGATATTGTGTGCTTTAAAATCAGGAAAAGTGTGTGTCAGAGTTATCTCCTTCTCTGTACCAATTCAATCTCTATTCTAAGAAAATTAATTGAGAAGTTGGACTATGTGAAGAAGAATATGGTAACAGGATTGGAGAAAGACTCATGAATAACATATTTATGCAGATGGCACAAGCCAGCTTGAAGCAATGAAGAATACTTGAAGCACTTACTGAAGAACAAAAACACAGCCTTTAGTATAGATTATATCTCAACACCAAGAAAACAAAATTCCTCACCACTGGACCACTAGGCAACATCACGCTAAGTGGAGAAAAGATTAAAGTTGGCAAGGGTTTCACACAATAGATAATTATGCATTACTAAAAAAGGAAAAATTATCCAAATTGTACAAAATACTGCACAACATAGATAAAATTAGAACAAATTATACTGATGCATAAGTCAGTCACAGAAGGACAATAATTTAAAAAGTGGTTTACAAACAGATGCAACCAATGTTGGGGAGTTAGGAGAGATGACAATCAAGGGAAAAGGTAGCAAAAATGAATAAAAAATAAAAAATGTTTCACAAAATACATTTAAAAAGATGACAAATAGACATTATTACATACTTATTACCAAAAAAGATGTGTATACTTCCCTAGTATTGTTCTATCATTTAGCTATAAATTAAGGAGGTAGGGAGAAAGAGGGGGGAAACAAAAATGTACAACATAAAAAAGAAATTAAGCACTGCCCAGTTCAAAATCAGAAAGAGGGTACATCAGGGATGTGTCCTGTCTCCAAACCTGCAAACTATATGCAGAACAAATCATTCGGGAAGCAGGGCTTTATGAGGAGGAATACGACATCAGAATTGGAGGAAGACTCATCAACAACCTACGTTATGGAGATGACACAACTTTGCTTATTGAAACTGAAGAAGACCTAAATCACCTGCTGTAGAAGGTCAAGGCCTGTAGTCTTTAATATGGATTGAAGCTTAACATCTTGAAGACAAAGATTCTTACCACTGCGTTAATTGACAGCACCATGATGGATGGAGAAGAGATTGACGTTGTTAACAATTTCAGCTTGTTCAGCTCCACAATCAACACTCTTGGCACCAGCAGTCAGGAAATCAAAAGACATATTGCATTAGGTAAATCTGCTGTCAGGGACCTCTCCAGAGTACTGAAAAGCAACAATATCAGTCTAGAGACTAAGGTGCGCCTAATCTAGGACATGGTCTTCATAATTACCTGCTATACGTCAGAGAGCTGAACAATGACTAAGGATGAGAGAAGAAGAATCCATGCCTTCAAATTGTGGTGCTGGAGAAGAGTCTTGAACATACCATGGACTGCAAAGAGAACAAATAGATTGGTCTTGGAGAAAGTGAAACCAGATTTCTCCATGGAGGCTAGGATTTTGAAGCTCCATCTCACATACTTTGGGCATGTGGCCAGGAAAGACTGGTCTTTGGAGAAGGACAGCATGCTTGGAAGAGTGGAGGGACAGTGCAGGAGAAGAAGACCCCAGATGAGATAGATTGATACAATAACAGGGGCAATGGGGGTTGGTGTATAGAAATTAGTGAGACTGGCTCAGGACAGGGCAGGGTTCAGAGCTGCTGTACCTAGGGTTGCTATGGGTTGCAGGTGACTCAACAGCACTTAACAACAGTAACAACAGGACAAGCCTGTTTGTTCTCCTAGCAGTCCATGGTATATTCAATACTCTTCTCCAGCACCACAGTTCAAATACATCAATTCTCCTTCTATCATCCCTGGTCATTGTCCAGCTTTTTAATGCATAGCAAGCAACTGTGATGACTATGGCCTGGAACAAGCATACCTTAAGTCTCCAGATTGGCATCGCTGCTCTTCAGTACTCTGGAGAGGTCCTTGACAGCAGACTCTCCAAATGCAATTTGTCTTTTCATTTCCTGGCTGCTCGTACCAAGAGTGTTGATTGCGGAGTGAAGCAAACTAAAGCTGTTAACAATCTCACTGTTTTCACCATTTTAGCATGATGCTGCCAGTCGGCCCAGTGGTGAGAATCTTTGTTTTCTTGATGTTGAGCTTCAATCCATATTTGAGGCTGCAGTCCTTGATCTTCTGCAGCAAGCACTTCAGGTCCTCCTCAGTTTCAACAAACAGGGTTGTGTATAGCAGTGCTTTATAAAATTAATCACCATTGCTCTATGCCTACTGTTACTCCATCTTTTCGGGTCCCCATTTGATCTTTCCTAATTCCTTTACCTCCTCTCTCCACCCACAGAACTCTGCATCCTTGTGATTTTCCCCATCCTCATCCTCAGACCCCTCTTCCCTTTTCTTTGGACTTTTGTACACATATTATCAGTTATTTGTTTATTTTTACAGTAAAGGTCCTCTATAGTATTTGTTCAAATGAAGGGACCAGTCCTTGGAGAGGGATGGCATGCTTGGAACAGTGTAAGGACAGTGAAGGAGAAGAAGACCATGAGGACAGGTGTGTCAGAGAAATAAGACTAGCACAGGATTGTTGTTGTTGTTGTTATGTGCCATCGAGTCATTTGTGACTCATAGCGACCCTATGTACAAGAGCCCTAAATGCTGTTCTATCCTGTGCCAACCTCACCATCTCAAACAC
>NW_006399978.1:4248036-4299687 GCF_000299155.1 Elephantulus edwardii | reverse complement strand
TCCCCCTCGCACATCCCCAACCCCAAATATAATCCACTCTGCAACCCTCATTCCATACTCTTATGATAAACATAATGCCCTAAAATACTTTTAAACTATTCTCTCCCCCGTAGACTTCAATGCAGTAAACATAATTCATCCAGTTTTTCTCAGTCTTACCCCCACCCCGATGTCATCCTCATTCTACACAGTGGCACCATATAGTATTTGTCCCTTTGTGACTGAGATACCTCACTCAGCATTATGTCCTCCAGGGTCACCCATTTTGAATAATATTGCATGAGTTCCTTGTTTTTCAATGCAGCATGGTATTCCATTTTGCGAATATACCACAGCTTCTCTAGCCATTCGTTTGTTGATGGGCACTTAGGTTGTTTCCAACTCCTTGCTATTGTAAACAGAGCCTCAATAAACAAGGGTATACATATATCAACTTGGATGTCATTTATGGTCTCTTTAGGGAATATTTCCAGTAGTGGAATTGCTGGGTCAAATGGTATCTCCATTTGCAACTTTTTGAGAAAGCGCCACATCGCTTTCCACAATGGTTGCACCACAAATTTGTAAATTATGTGATAATAAGGTTTGTTGTTGTTGCAACCCCACTTTTAATGCAATTTTTCTATCACTGTTAGCCCTTTTCTCCTATCTCTTGTCCTTGGTAACCACTATCAACTTTGGTCTCTCTCTCTATGCTTTTTCTTTTTTTTTTTTAATATATGTGAGGTCATACAATATTTATCTTTTTGTCATTAACTTCCTTCATTCAGCATCATGTCTTTTTTTTCAGCATCATGCCTTTTAAACTCTCCATTTCACAACATAGAATTTATTTCAAGGATTTCTTTCTCTTTCTGTTTGATTAGTATTCTATTGTATGTATGCATTCTGTTTTGTTTAATCATTCATTGATTGATGCATATTTAGATTGTTTCCGGTTTTAGGCTATTGTGAATTGTGATGAAATGAACATGTGTACAGTCTAGGGTTTATTCCTAGTAGTAGAATTATTGGATAATATCATCTCACATACTTTGGGCGTCTGCTTGTTGTTGTTATGTGCCACTGAGTCACCTGAGACTCATAGTAACTCTGTGTACAGCAGCCCTGAAGCCTTCCCTGTCTTGAGCCAGTCTCATTGACTCTGACACATCTATTCCCATTGTTCCATTTACTGTATCAATCCATTTCATCCAAGGTCTCCTTCTCCTGCATTGCCCCTCCACTCTTACAAGCATTATGTCCTTCTCCAAGAAATGGTTTCTTCTGGCCACGTGCCCAAAGTATGTGAGACAGAGCTTCAAAATCTTAGCCTTTAAGGAGAAACTTGGTTTCATCCTTTCCAAGGCAGACGTATTTGTTTTCTCGGCAGTCCATGGTATGTTCAAGACTCTTCCAGCACCACACCTCAAAGGCTTTGATTCTCCTTCTGCCATCCTTAGTCATTGTCCAGCTCTCGGATGCACAGCAAGTAATTGTGAAGACCATGGCCTGGATCAGGTGCACCTTAGTCTCTAGACTGACATCGTTGTAGTACTCTGGGGAGGTCCCTGACAGCAGATTTTCCCAGTTCCCTTTGTCTTTTGATTTCCTGACTGCTAGTGCCACAACAACAACAGTGCCAAGAATGTTGACTGTGGAGCTGAGCAAGCCAGGAGAGGCTGTGCCTTGGAGAGGGACATTATGCTAGGAAAGGTTATGGAATCATGAAAGAGTGGAAGACCTTCAACCAGATGGATTGACACAGTGGCTGCAGCAATGAGCTCAAGTATGTCAGAGAAGGTGAGGATGGCACAGGACAGGACAGGGTTCAGATCTGTTGTTCATAGGTCTCTATGAGTTGTACCCAACTTGATGGCACCTATCAACAACAAACAATAATGGTATTTTTATTTTTTAAGAACTGCCATACTAATTTCCACAATGGCTGTATCATTTTGTTTTCTCTGCCAGTTTCCCCACAGTATTTATTTCCTCAAGAGTATTGATTAATTTTTTGATTCTGTAAATATTTTAGCTGTCCTCTTCTTATTGTTATTGAGTACCTTCAAGTTGGTTTTGACTTGTAAGGACTCTATGTACAATAGCACCGGAATTGCCCAGTCCTGTACCGACATTTGCTGCTGTATATAAAGTCATTGTTGTACATGGAAACAGCCCAAATGTCCAACCACAAACACACGGATTGAGAAATTATGCTACATTCACACAATGGAATACTGTGTAGCACACAGGAGCAATGATTTTTGTAAACTCACTGTTGTGGTTACTATGCCAATACATTTCATTGAGAGTCAGCCTCTTTTTTTGTTGACCTCCCATTTTTTGGGGTATGACGTCCTTCTTCAGAAACTGGCCCCTCCTGACAACATGCCCAAGGTATGTGAGACAAAGTCTTAACATCTTCGCTTCAGGGAGCATTCTGGCTGCACTTCTTCCAGATGTGTTAGCTCTGGTGGCCTTGTGGTAAGAAGTTGTGCTGCAATCCCAAGGGCATGAGGTTCAGTCTCTTCCTGTGTGACTTACTACCTTTAAAAACCCCCTGGAGTGTCAGCTCTGAGTAGCATAGTCAATGGTCTTCACTGATAGCACAATGCAAAAGCTTTGGTCTCTTGAAGCCGTCCTAGCAGAAGTGAAAAGGTGATCTCATTGTGGATTTGATTTGTCTTTCTTTGATGCCAAATGACTTTGAGTATCTTTTCATATGCTTGTTGGCCATTTGACTGTTCTCTTTGGTGAAATGCCACACTATTCAAGTTATTCCCCTATGTTTTGATTGGATCATTTATCTTGTCACAGTTTTATAAGTATTTCAGTTATGAGATTCTTATAAAATATATGGTTTCTGACGATAGTCTCTTAGTAGTAGTTTACCTTTTCACTTCTTTTGTATTTTGGCCAGAAGTTTTGGATTTTTTTTTTAGGAGGTTCCATTTATTTCTTTTGCCTTTAGTGCTTTTACTGTTCTATTACCCAATCCATTGTTACTTCTTTGCCTCTCCCATTTCCTGCTGAAGGTTGCGCTTGGACCTGGAACCTGCCTTTTGCCCCAGGCTCCACCCTTCCAGCTGGTGCTGGTGGGTGGGGCACAGATCTCAGTATTTGAACTTGAAAGCTGGGAGTGTCAGTTGACTTTTGTGACCTGAGACTTGAGGGTAGGGTGGAAGGAGGCGTTGCTGCTAGCTGGGCTGCCTCTGGTGGACTGTCCCATTATAGGTGGAGAGGGCTGAGAGGGCTGTCTGCAGCCTCTACCTCAAGAATATAGGAGGAGGGCTTCCCCTTATTCCAGGTGGGGTTTGAGAGGGCTGTATCCCTCCAGGCAGAATAGGAGGTCAGTTCTCCCCATTCCAGTCTGGGGATGTTGGGTGCCATGCCTTTCCAGGTGGGGTTGTGGGCTGACTGCCTTGGTTTCCCTTGTGTAGAATAGGGGTAAGAGCGTGGTAAGAGCCTCTGCTATAGGTTGTCCTGGGTCAGGTGGTGTCGTCCTAGTCCTGCTCACACCCAGACCCTACTTTCCAAACTGGAGATGCTCAGGGCGAGACTTGTGTAACCAGGACAAAGGTCTGAGTCCTCCCTTGAGCTCACCTTATGAACCACACACATGAGGGACAGAACAGTTAACTCTCTTACTGGACACTCAGTTGATAAGTGCTGTATGTGCTCAGGGTGATGGGGAGGGAGCGGGTAGGAGCTCTGAGAGGCTGTACAGCCATAACTGTCCTTTAAGACTGGGCAGCCCCCCCATCAGAGACTGTACACAGATATCTGGGGTCACTGGCAGCAGGTGGATGGCTCCCAGGGCCCTCACACTGGGTACCTGTGGGTGAGACAGTATCTGGGGCATGCCTGACTCTTGGCCCAAGGACCTTGACTTCTGACTTCCTCTCTGTGGACACAGTTACATCACATCTGCCTTTTCTGAGCTAAGTTGCTGGTGTCTTTGGTGATAGGAACTTTTGAGAGAAACTTTAAGGCAATCATTGCCAGTGACTGGGGTTCATGTACCCCTCTCCCACCCCTGGGCTTAGCTTTGCCATTAGCTTTAGCCACTGTGGGCTGGACCACCAACATGCTGAACACATGTCACTGACCAGGATATTCATCTTCAGGCCATAGCCATTGCTATCCTTCTAGCATCCCCTGGACCTTCTTCCCAGGAATGTTGTCTGGGCATCCTGCCTGGGAAGGGAGCAGAGATCCAAGCTTGACTTCCAGGTGCCTGGGCCTCACATGGGGTCACAGGAGGACTTCCTTCAGACAAGTTTCAGGAGCACCTGCTGTGTCAGACCCTGAGGTCTCTGTAGTGTGGTCTGTCTAGACATCCAGTTCTTGCTGAAACATCCCCCTAAGCCTTGGAGACCCTGCCTTCTCCCTTTTTTTTTTGGCTTGAATTGTGATCCCCATAATTATTAGGTTTTTGCACTGGATGTAAGGCCAAGGATTCAAGGAAGGGACCAGAGAGAAAGAGCTCAAAGCGGCTTTATTAAGGGGGTTCCCCAGCTGGATTCCTTGGTCTGGAGAGAGAGACCAGGGGGAAACCGCACTCCTTAGGGCTTAGGGATCCTTAGGGATCTGAGTGAGGTGAAGAGGTGGGACCCACCATTTGAGAGATGTAGGGGGGGCTGCTCAGTAAGAGGAGCATATTTGACTTGGGAAAAGTGGCACTAATGGGGGTTACCAATGCTTTAACTGCTGTGGAGGTAGTTAGGATGACTGTTTAAGGTCTGTCTTAGTGTGGTTGAAGAGGCCAATTGATGAGGACAGCTGAGAACAGCGTCTCCTAGGGCAACTTCAGTTGTTTGGTCTAGACCTTCAGGCGAGGATCGGGGTATGTAGCTGTTCCGGGAGTAATTGTTGAATGAGGGAGATGAGGAAGATTTGATGCTAAAAGAGGGAATTCAGTGGGTAGGTTATGGTTCAGTAGAGGGTAATGTGCTGAAATGGTGTAGGGGACAAGATGGAAGGAGAGAAGGGAGGGCAGAGGAGTTTGATCTGTGATGTTTGAAAAGGAGAGAGACATGTTTTATCTGTGGGTTAGGGTTGGAAAAGGTGATGTCTTAGTTTCAGAAGATTTGTTTACAATTTATTTTTTAACTGGGAGGTTAGCTAAAAATTTTGGCTTTAGCTTCAGACTGTGTCTGGGAGAGGCCAGAGGAAAGCATATCACCCATGTAACAGTTTCTTAGTTGGCTCAAAAAACAGTATGGCTTGGTTTTGGTTTCATTTGGTTAAGTTAATATGATTTAAAAATACAGATACATATATGTATACATACACATACCTATACTTTTTAAATCATGGAAGAACAATACTTTTCAAAGTATTTTCCAATTGGAAAAGGCATCAAAGTAAAGAAATAAAAGCAAATATGAAAAGCTACTTACAATGGGCTAAGAGAACCTGCATGGGTTGGCAAGCTCTACAGAGAGAGAGAGATGGGAGCAAAAGTAAATGAAAGTTTGGCCATCTGGCCATCTCTGAGTCCGTTGGCAGAAATTGTCAAGATCTAGAAGGGCATTGAAATAAAAAGTTCCGTTTTCAGGTTATCAAGAATTGTTATCTGGTTGGTATTGTGGCAATGTTCAGTTACAATAAAAGATTAGTCCTCAGCCAAGCCCAGGTCTCAAAGATTCAAGACTCAGCCCAAGGGATTGTCTCCTGGGGTTTAGAGGGCCTAGACATTTGGTTATGCATGGTGTCCAGGCCCCTGGGCGAGGGTAGCTGAAGCCTCTGATTCTGGGAAAGGCTAAGAGATAGCCTGGGTGTTAAAGCAATCAATAGCCTAGAGGAGCCAGGTGCTTGGGTGGGCTCCTGACTCAGGCCTGCCATTTTTTTGGATAGTGGATATTTGTACAGACAGGAGTCTAGTCCAGACAGGCTTGAATCCCAAGGGAGTCCAAAATGCCTGGAAAATCCCTGGGAAGTTTTGTGGACAATTGGGTTTAGCTTTAGGAGCCTTCAGGGAAGGGGAGAGGACAATACAGAAATCAGAAGAACGAAAAGGGGAGAGATTCCTCTAGGGGAGGAGGCACCAGATAACCCCAGAAGATTGTCCCCTAGAATAGAGGCAGTAGTGGACAGGAAGAATGAGTTATAAGAGCGGACAATGGAGGGTCTGTCCCCTCAGGCCACACAGGCAGGGACGTGCCCCTAGCTGGATAAAAGTGTGTCTTAGCAATGGCCCAGACCCAGTTTGGGGTCCCTAGAGGATTCCCCCCAAATCACCACTAAGCTGTATGACCACATCACAGAACCGCATGTGGGGACCCAGTCAAACTCTGTGGCTTCATCAGCTGTGGAGCTTCTTCTCAAGCACTCCGAGCATTCAGTCAGCAGACATACACGGAACGGGAGGAGAGAACCAGGATGTTACATTACCATTTGACGTCTTGACATGCGAGTTGATAGGTTCAAGAGAGAGAGTAAGGGGCACCACACTCACCCCAAAAGAGGGCGGGAGCACAACATGCCTCAACTCCTCTTATTGGTTTCGCACACTAGATGTTAGGTCTTTGCCCTGGATGTAAGGCCAAGGACTCAAGGAAGGGACCAGAGAGAAAGAGCTCAAAGCAGCTTTATTAAGGGGGTTCCATGGCCCGATTCCTTGGTCTGGAGAGAGAGACAGACCAGGGGGAAACCATTTCTTAAGGTAGGTTGGGGCGGTTTTTATAGTAAGAGTCTTTAGGGAGGGGAGGGGCATTCCATTGTGGTTTAGCCAGGTGGGTGAGGCAATTCATTCTCATTGTTGACATGTTGGTAGATATTCTTTGAATCCTTCATTCTTCTCCTTTGACCTTGGTCTGGGCCTGACAATAATATGTTGAATCTGTTTAGAAACTAGGCTTTCTTATGATAATGAGCAACAGTGTCAGCCCAGAGACTAAGGTGTGCCTAATCTAGGCCATGGTCTTCACAGTTACTTGCTATGTATCAGAGAGCTGGACAATGACTTAGAATAATAGAGGAAGAATTGATGCCTTTGAGCTGTGATGCTGGAGAAGAGTATTGAACATATCATGGACTGCTAGGAAAACAAACAAGTTTGTTCTGGAGAAAATGAAAACAGGCTGTTCCTTGATGGCAAGGATTTTGAGGTTTTGTTTTAAATACTTTGGGCATGTTGCAAGGAGGGACCAGTCCTTGGAGAGGGACAACATGTGTGGGAGAGTGTAGGGACAGCGCAGGAGAGGAAGACCCTGGATGAGATAGACTGACTCACTGACTGGAGTAATATGGCGGTGAGTGTGTCAGAAATAATAAGATTGGCTCAGGATAGAGCAGGGTTTAGAGCTATGGTACGTAGGGTCACTATGACTGGCACATAACAACAACATGAGCGTAAGATCATTCCAAAGTAGTTTGGATCCTAAATCTTATCACTTCTGAGCTATAAAAAGAGCAGAGTAGACACATAGAAAGGAGAATAGAAGCTTCTCTAAGTAAAGGAACCAAGGAAAGCCTGGGGCTATGTGAACCTTAGATAATTGTGCTGCTGACTCAAAGACTGATTGTCTTTGCTGGTTGGAATTCACCAGTGTGGCATTACGCTGTCAGTTGTCCTGAATGAAGTGACCATGGTCACCAACCTCCACCAGTCTACCACCACCTTGTACAGTGAGAGGTGATTAAACACTGTGCTCATGTCCCGACAGTGGGCTCTTAATTTTTCATCCTGGCACCCAACTGCTCCATTCCATGCTGGGCTCCCTGACGCCGCAGAAAATCCCTTGGCTGGCGTGTGCCCAGCCTGCCTCTGGTATGTGGTGCCCACATTACGCTAAAAGACAAGTTTGTCTTTTCTGGGTCTCAGCCTCTATGTGGCTGCCATAACTAAGGGCACACAGTTTTTATTAGATGCTGTACAACATGACCCTTTGTGATCCTGTGAAAAGCAGATCTGAACCCGGCCCTATCCTGTGCCATCCTCACCATGTCTGACACGCTTCACCCATTGCTGCCATCTCTGGGTCAGCCCATCTTTGGGGGTCTTCCTCTCTTGCTGAGATGCATTCTCTCATGGTTCTGGAGGCTGCAGGTCACATGCTGAGGTGTCAGCTGGGCCGAGGTGTCAGCTGGGCCGTGCTCCTCAGGAAGGCTCTAGGAGAGCTCCCTCCTTGCCCCTTCCAGCTCCTGTTGCTTCCTGGTGAGCCTTGGTCTGTGACTTCCTCTCTCCACTCTCTGCTCCCATCTTCACATGACCGACCCACCTCTGTGTGTCTGTCTCTTCTAACAGGACCCCAGCCGTGTAAAATTAAGAAGCCCTGCTGGTACATTTGTTTCTTCACTTGCTTGTTAATCGGAAGGTTGCCAGTTCAAACCTGCTCTGTGACTGCAGGAGAATAGACTGGCAATCTGGTCCCATGATTAATGCCCAGAAAACCCCGTAGGAGTTTTCTCACACAAACAGTTCTACCCTGGATGTGGGGTTACTATGAGTCAGGGTTGACCTGATGTCACACTGTAACAGTGCCATGAAGGACTTGCCCTACTCCAGTATGAACTCATGTTACCATGATTACATCTGCAAAGGCCTTATTTCCAACAAGGCCATGCTCTGAGATTCCAGGTAGACATGACTTTGCAGATGGATGCTTTTTAACCTGTTATGGTCTCCAAAACCCCAATGAGGGAATGGCTCCGGTACCCCTCAGTTTCAAGCAGTTCCCACCTTCCTAAGTGCTGGTATTCACAGAGCATGCACTGGTCTCTTCAGAGAGGCTGCTCTGGATGGACACTGCTCTGGATGGACTCTGGATGGCTGCTGGAGAGAGGCAGTGATCCACTAGCGCAGGAGACACGAGGAGGCGAGCTCAGGCTGGGGAACTGGAGGCCTGAGGTTCCTTCTGAGGTCGTCTCAGCCCCTGACAACCAGACCAGACCTTTGTCTCTAAGGGGAGGGCACACTGTCCTCGCAATGAATGCAGGGAGGGACTGTGTGCTTCTTGTCTGGAAGGCGAGGGGCTATGTGGGATCCGAAGTCCTGACCCCCACTCTGGATAAGTGTCTCCAGAGTGCAGTGATCAAGACTTCCCACCCAGAGGTGTGTCCTGAGGTTGGGAGATGAGAACGAGGGGCGCATATGGAAAGATGAGCCCTCTCCTCCTCGTCTGCCCGATCCTTCCACCCTCCTTCCACCCACTTGGCTGCCTGGCAGGAGGCAGGAGCTTTGATGGTGAGACCAAGTGCAGGGCCCTGGAGGCAGCCTGCTGACTTGGTCACCAGCAGGACATTGGGATGGGAGCGGAAAGGATCCGGATCTCTCCTGGGTGGCTGCCTCTCCTGATGATGCCTCGGAAGCCCAGAGCAGGCCCAGCCCCCTCCCCTGCCTCTGCTGTCCCTGCACACAGCCCTGTCCTGACTCTGTCCTGAGCCTGTATGGTCCCCTGCTCCCCATGCCATGCGTCAGCACTCCCAGGTCTTTGTCCTAGCTTCCCTCTAAGGCATGTTGTTCCCAGATGTTCCTGTTGTCACACAGAGGCGGATTCAGCTCTCTGAGGTCTGCTGGCTAGTGCAGGCAAGGCAGGGCCTCGACCCTGTGACCCTGGCCGCAGCCCCTGAGGAAGCTGGGGTGAGCAGGCTACCTGACCTCAGTACCTCCGGTTACCATGGCACTCCTGTGAGTGACCGACCTGTCTCTGATCCCCTCGCAGGCATGAATGCTGCCGTCAGAGCTGTGACCCGCATGGGCATCTACGTGGGAGCCAAGGTCTTCCTCATCTGTGAGGTGAGCCCCTAACCCCCTCCCAGGTGGCTGGCAGCAGGTGGTTTTGGCAGTCTGGCCTCCAGTTGTCCTCAAGGTCCACAGCCCCCCTGGGTATGTGAGGAAAGTTAATGACTCCAGCCAAGGCCTCTGTCGCCAAAGAGAGAATTCAGGTTCAAGTTCAAAGGCTGCCTTAAGAGAAGTAGGGGAGAGGGGAAGGTTAGGAGGAGGTAGGCTGAGAGGAGAGAGAAAGGGGAGGCAAGGCAAGGGAGAGTGCTGTTGGGACGGGGTGGGGGGCAGTGAGGGGGCAGAGGAGGAGAAGAGGTGCAGAGGATGTGGCTGTGCAACCCCGAGGCTGAGGCCCAAGGCAGGGTCACCCTGAGGCTGGTTGGAAAGTGATGTGCAGGAAGGAACAGAGCTAAGCGTTAGAATATATGTGAGAAACCCCCCCATACCTGCTTCATTTCCCTGGCCACCGCCTCCCCATTTGGGTCCTCAGCCAGATGCTCTGTGCTTCTACTGAGCTGTCACTGACAGTAGGGCGCCTGGTGCCCCTGGACCGGTCCTCCCCCACCTCCCAGTGCTCTCTCTGGCACATCCCTGGTTTAGATTTAGGCTGCGCCACCAGCCTGGGCATTTCCAAACCCTCTCACCAACTGCCCAGTCCATTCTGACTCAAGGACCTTGTGTCACGAAGCACAGCGTGGGACCACTTGAGAGGGGGTTTTGGTAGTAATCTTTGCAGAAATGAATTGCCTTAGGGCAGTGGAATTCCCTGTGCTGCCTTGTGTTTTCCTGATTGTTTTTTGCATAAGATGTATCAGCCCCAGTTCTCTGTTTGCTCTCTGCTGAGCCCTGATGCTCTGCTCTTCCGGTTTCTCATGCTCAGGCTTATGTCAGTATCAAGGCCTTGGCCCTTAAGAGCTTTAAGCCTCATTGTCTCAGTGTACTGCAGGAGCCCAGTACGGCTAGCCTGAACTCTGGGAGCAGCCTGGAACTGTCCAGAGGCCCCCCGGGGGTTCTTTAGCAGCCAGGGAAGCTTTGTCTGATCTTGGCTCCTCAAGGTTGCACACGGGATTCTCCTCCATGTAGCCCTTCACTCCCTTAACTCTCAGTGTCTTTGTTAAACAGGGTGACAAGCCATTCCTCACGTGGGTGTCAGGGGACAAAAGCTAACAGAATATGAACGCACATTGTCTAGTTCCTACCACTGAGCAGGGCTCAATAAAGGGCCAGTTTTACCATTTGAGGTGACAGAGCTGTGGGCTTGTGAGATTAGAGTTCAGCACGAGGAAGGGTCTAGGGCGCTGCTGTAAGAAGTACACTGGCCTTCTCCCACCTCAGTCAGAAATGAGCATGCTGTCACTGAAGGGGTGCAGAGACTTTCTAGAAGATTCCAGGGATAGCAAAGGAGGATGTGAGACGATGTCTCTGAGACTTGTTTAGAGAGGCAGCTGGCCACTAGCCAGAGCTGCCCTGCCCTGTCCTGTAGCCAGAGCTGCCATGCCCTGCCCTGCCTCCCTGCGGTCTCCAGGGACTGCCAACCCCATGCTCAGTGGGTCAGAGGCCAGGCTGGGCATGTGCTGGGCGCTGGGCCTGGGCCTGAGTGTTTGCAGGAGTCTGCCTGTGAGTTTGTAATTGCAGCCTGTAGTTTTAGAAAACATCTGCCTTTTAATGCATGGGTGGGGCCAATGTGGGTCCTAGCAGCCTGGTCGTGGATCAGTGAGGAAAAGGCTTGGCTTGTCCTGAGTCAGAGAAGGAAGCTCTCAGTCCCACAGATCACGAGGCAACAGTCCTCCTGAGACTCCCCAAACAATTCTATTCCCCTGCAACAAAACACAGAGGGATATAGGCCCTAATAGTCCATGGAGGGCCACCCAGGCCCACTTGCAGGGGACAGGTAAAGAAAAGAAAAGGTATAGTTCCACACAGCGACATGGCTGCACCTCACACATGAGCAGAAATCAGATACGGAGAACCCAGGCTCTGTGTGTTCACCTCTGTCAAGTACTGAACAGAGAGATAAGATCTGCAGCTCAGAGCTAGGAGAACTGGTCCCTGGGGGATGGGGGAGGGACTTGGGAGACATGGCTGGACTTCTAGGAGCTGGTCCTGCTCCCACCTGGCTGTAGGTGCGTGGTGTGCTCAGCTGTGTGCTTGAGACTCATCCAGCAGGACTCCTGACCTGAGCCCTTGCCTCAGGCGGGGCCAGGCCGAATGGCTGTGTGCCAGGCCACTTTCCTGGGCAGCTTCCTGACCTCTGGCTGCCCCGGGACTCTTCACCCGGGGCCCTGGGTCAGGTGGTCAAGAGCCTCGGGTTGCTTCCTGTTGGGGTGGAGGTTTGACTGCAGTCAGCTGCATCCAGACAAAGCTTGTCTGTCTGTCCTGGGTTGTCTGCCCGTGTCACCACCCCTCTCTGGTTTCAGGGCTACGAGGGCCTCGTGGAAGGAGGTGAGAACATCAAGCAGGCCAACTGGCTGAGCGTCTCCAACATCATCCAGCTGGTGAGCCCACAGGGTGGTGGTCCTTCTGCCCTGTGTCCACCCTGGCTTGTCTCCCATACTGTGCCAGGCCATGCTGTCCACTGTCAAGGGATTGAGCAGTTATAATGGGTCCTGGGTCCGTGGCTACACACTCAGGCCATTTCCAGCTAAGGGATGGGTGTGGGGTAGGGGGATATGTGTAAATGTATGTGCCTGAGTGAGCATGTGGTGTATCTGAGTGTGAAAGAGTGTGGCAATGTGAGTGTGAATGTGTGTGTCTGCATGCCGCAAGTATGGGTGAGAGTATAACTCTGTGTGTGTGTGTGTGTTTGTGTGTGTGTGTGTGTGTGTGTGTGTGTGTGTGTGTGGCGTAGACGCCTGTCCCCTCACCTGCTCTGACTTTCACCAGCCTACCCACTCTTCCCATCTCATATTTGAGGAGAAAGGCTCGGGGATGGGGAGATGGCTCTGGACTCCCTCCTCTCAGTCCTTACTGGTCTGTCCCGTCCTCTGCTGCTCCATGTTGGGTGTGCTGAGGGGCCTCCTCACCACCTCCACCCATGCTGTGATCTGTCTCCATACAGGGGGGCACCGTCATTGGCAGTGCTCGATGCAAGGCTTTTACCACAAGGGAGGGACGCCTGGCCGCAGCCTACAACCTGGTCCAGCGCGGCATCACCAACCTGTGCGTCATTGGCGGGGATGGCAGCCTCACGGGCGCCAACATCTTCCGCAGCGAGTGGGGCAGCCTGCTGGCAGAGCTGGTGCAGGAAGGTGGGTTAGTGGCAGGGCCAGCGTGGCCATGGCCTGGTGGTGGTGATGCTGGCATGGCTGGGTGGCAGCCCTCAGCCCAGGTGACCTTGGTCCTGGTCCCTGACTGGTGGATGTATTGCTGGCCTGGGCACTGGCAGCTTCAAACCCAAATGTCCTTGGTTCTGCACCACCAGCAGGGAGGGTTTCCAGGGAGGGAGCATGGGGACAGCTCTGTGACTCCGATCTGCTGCTCTGGCCACTGGAAACATCAGGCTATTCCCTGGGTAGAAGCATCCAGGCCACTTCCTGGGTGAGCTGCAATTCTTGGTTTATGTGATTAATGGTAGAATACTTAGTTATTTATTAGAAAAGCACTTGCTAGATGATATAGTGTTTTGACAAAAGCACTTTCTTTGGTCATAAAAAAGTAGCAAAAATTTACACTTCCAAGTACGAACTTGAAAGTAAAAACAAAGAGCCCAGGAAGATGGACAGTGAGTCAGAGCATCACTATACCTCTGTTGGTGGTAAACATCAAGACAGACCTCACAAAGGGAGGTTTAGGCACACCTTTTTTGGTCCTTGAAAGCAGAAAATTGTCTATGGAATAGTAAAAAGAAGTACATACCTTTATGCATTTTCAAGGTGGATATTGTCTTCTGGTCTCGCAATGCAGTGATATGGTGTAAATCAATCCATCAGACACTCTCACTGACCACCTGACTCAGAGACTTTGAGGATCCAGGGCCCCCTGTACCAGGAAGATAATTCAAGTCCCTCTGTATGAGTCTAAGATGACTGTAACAACAAAATAATGCAAACAGATGGCTAAAAACCACAGTAACTTAACTATCTCACAGCCAAGAGGCTCTGGTTCCAAATTCAGGCTTTTGGCAGGTTCCGCCCCCCCGCGTCCCCCGCCCCCCAGGCTCCATGGCATGGAAGCACCTTCTCACAGCCACCCTTCCTCTGTAGTTTTCCTGTCTTCTCCCCGTTCTTCATAAGGACACTACTCACAGGATTAAGACCTTCCGTACTCCAGTTTGGCCTCATTTAGCTGATAACAGCTTTAGTGCCTTTATTTCCAAACAGTGACATACATAGGTATAGAGGTTAGGACCTCAGCGTATCTTTTGTGGGGAATGTTTTAAACCACAGCATCCTCTAATGGTGATTTGACAAGTTTGGTTTCTAATTGGTCCTGAGAGTCTTTCAGACTTGGTCTGAATGCATTTTGTACAAGCAGAGTGGTTAGAATGAAGTCACAAGCCAGAAAGTGACCTCTTGGGTATCCGTGGATACATTGGGGTTGTCCCGTCACAGTAATGAGTTCCATCTGCCCGTGAGGAGAAGGATGAAGAAAGTAGAGTCTAGGTCTCCTGGGCAGGTGGGCTGTAGCCGAGGATCCTTTGTTGTGCCTGGTGGGGGGGTTGGGGGGGGGTTTCTCCGACAGAAGTTGGGCAGGGTTGGACCTCAGGTGGCCTTCTGGCACATTCCTTTGCCCAGGTAAGATCTCCGAGAGCACAGCGAAGACGTACTCACACCTGAACATCGCCGGGCTGGTGGGCTCCATCGACAATGACTTCTGTGGCACAGACATGACCATCGGCACCGACTCGGCCCTGCACCGCATCATGGAGGTCATCGACGCCATCACCACCACTGCCCAGAGGTGAGCACTGCCCAGTGTGCCTGAGCGGTGGAGGGCCTGGAACTGTAGGGCCTGGTGCAGTGCTGGTGGGGTGCTGGTCATTGGGGTCTAACCACTTGTTGACCATCAGTGGGGACAGACACCTGCAGCAGACAGGAAGGGCTTGGGGTCTCTTTCCACCTTCCAGACTGATTCCTTTGAGGCCTTTGCAGTGTGTCTGGCTCTGTTACTGCCTGTCATTCCTGGTAGTGGCATGCACCTTCACGCTGCTGGCCAGGGTGACCAGAGCAGGGCTGGCAAGGGACTTTCTACCACAGGAACAGGAGCTGAGTTGGAATTGATGTAGGGCTGATTGGGGTCTGAGGTGAACCTTTAACCTAGAGACATAATCTCTGGGGCAAAGGGGACAGTTAGCTGCCCCTTGTCCCTGCCCTGGGTCTGGTATGTCATGTGGACATCCCCTGTCCCCCAGTCAGCCATGTCCAGGTGGGCAGCCGTGGCCCAGGAAGGCACTCACATCTCCATATGTTCTGTCTCAACAGCCACCAGAGGACCTTTGTGCTGGAGGTGATGGGGCGCCACTGTGGGTAAGGCCATGTTCTGTCGTGATGGGTGTGAGAGGGCATCCTGGGGTGAGGGAGGGGTGTCCTGGGGCTGGTTTCTGGGAGCAGCAGCAGGTGTGCTGTGGGTCAGCTGTCCCATCCACTGCTTTGTCCTGTACCCTCACCTCAGCACAGAGTGGACACTCACTCATATCACATGGGAGGAAGAATGAAGGACAGTGAGGTGGGAGTGAGCTTGGGGTGTGTGGAGGCCTGTCCCTAGGGCTGAGGAAGGGGAGAAGGACTGAGGACAGCCCAAGGTGCCTCCTCTTCAGGGCATGGGTACCCCAGTGACGAGGGCCTAAAGTCCTTAGTGCTGGTTCAGTCTAGAGGCGCTGCTACTGGAGGGTTCAGGGGGCAGCCTCCTGGAGGAGGCAGCTGTGCAGATGGGGTAGGGTCTTTCTGTGTGGTTGACCCCTAGGTATCTGGCCCTGGTGTCTGCGCTGGCATCAGGGGCCGACTGGCTGTTCATCCCTGAGGCACCGCCCGAGGACGGCTGGGAGAACTTCATGTGTGAGCGGCTGGGTGAGGTGAGTGCGTCTCCGAGCACCTGCAGAGCTCGGCCTGAGGCTCAGGGACTTCCTGCCATTGGTCCACTGGGCAGCGTCCTAGGAACTGTGGCCAACTTTGCTATTCATTCACTCATTTGTGGACTCAGCAAATGTGCTGACCTCTCTGCTACATGTCCTGGTGGATGAGAGGCGGAAGGCAGAGTCCCTTCCCAGGCTCAGGCCTCACCACATGGACAGGGCTGCCTCAGGTGGGGCCTGAAGCTTGGAGCACAGCCAGGCTGACTGTTTCGGGGGCTGTGACCACCAAGCCAAAATAGGAGGTGTCATTATGAAGACGGGTGACAAGGATGAGGTTGGTGGCCCCAGCAAAGCCCTGAGGTGAGCATGGACCTGAGTGCAGCAAGCAGCTTCTCCACATGGAGGGTTTGCACTTTCTCTTGAGGGCATTTGGGAGTCCTGGGACTTTCAAGCTTGTCCCATGTACTGAAAGGTGAAGGCAGGTGGCAACACGGCTGGTGCACGTGCTCTGCCCTCCAGCCCTGGCACTTTCATGGGGTAGGGGTGGGCCCTGGAGGGAGGCATGTGTTACAGGGTGTCAAAGGGCTTCTCAGGGCCCATCCACATCCCCTAGGCCTTTGTTGTTGTTATGTGCCATCGAGTCGCTTGCCACTCATAGTGACCCTATGTACAACAGCCCTAAACCCTGCTCTGTCCTGTGCCAATGGCACTGCCTCTGACACACCCATCCCAATTATCCTAGACACTGAATCAATCCACCTCATAGAGGGTCTTCCCCTCCTGCACCGTCTCTCCACCCTCCCAAGCACGATGTCCCTCTCCAAGGACCTGTCCCTCCTTACAACATGTCCAAAGTATGTCAGATGAAGCCCCAGAATCCTTGCCTCCAAGGAGCAGCCTGGTTTAACCCTCTACAGGATGAATCTGTTTGTTTTCTTAGCAGTCCATGGTACCCTCAGTACTCTTCACCAGCACCACAGCTCAAAGGCATCAATTCTCCTTCTATCCTTCCTAGTCATTGTCCAACTCTCTGATGCATAACAAGCGATTACAAAGACCATGGCCTGTATCAGATGCACCTTAGTCTCCAGAGTGACACCATTGCTCCTCAGTACTTTGGAGAGGTCTGACTTTCCCATTACGTCTTTTAATTTTCTGGCTACTGGTGCCAAGAGTGTTGACTGTGGAGCCAAGCAGACCAAAGTTGTTAACAATCTCAATCTCTTCACCATCCATCCTGATGCTGCCAATTGGTCCAGTGGTGAGAATCTTTGTCTTCTTGACATTGATCCTCAATCTATAGTGGAGGCTGCAGTCCTTGACCCTCTTCAGCAAGCGCTTCAGGTCTTCCTCAGTTTCAGCAAGCAGGGTTGTGTCATCGGCATAACGCAGATTGTTGACGATTTTCCACCAATCCTGACACCACACTTCTCCTCATAGAACCTAGCCTCCTGGATAATCTGTTCTGCATACATGTTGAAAAGATATGGAGATCGGACACATCCCAGTTATACACCCTTCCCAATTTTGAACTATGCAGTGTTTCCTTGCTCTGTTCTGACGACTGCCTCTTGGTCCAAGAATAGGTTTCACATTAGCACGATCAAGTGTTCTGGGATTCCCATTCTTCTCAGAGTCAGCCACAGTTTGTTATGACCCATACAGTCAAACGCCTTTGCATAGTCAATGAAACACAGATAGACATTCCTTTGGTATTTCCTGCTTTCAGCTAAGATCCATCTAACATTAGCTACAATATCCCTAGTGTCATGACCCCTTCTAAACCCAGCCTGGACTTCTGGCAGTTCTCTGCTGATGTGCTGTTCCAGTTGTTTTTGGATAATCTTCAGTAGAATCTTGCTTGCATGTGTAATCAATGATACTGTTCTATAGTTTCCACACTCTGTTGGGTCACCCTTCTTTGGGATGAGAACAAATATAGATCTCTTCCATTCAGTTGGCCAAGTGGTTGTTCTCTAGATTTCTTGACACAACTTGGTGAGCACATCCAGGGCAGCATCTGCTAGCTAAAATATGTCAATTGGTATACCATCTATTCTTGGGGCCTTACTTTTTGCTATTTCCTTCAAAGCAGCTTGAACTTCTTCCTTCATCACCATAGGTTCTTTCTTATATATTATTTCATTAAATTCTTCTGGTGTCTGCCAATTCCTTTTGATATACTGACTCAGTATATTTTTTCTGTCTTCTTTTAATACTTCTTGGATCATTTCATATTCTGACTAAAAGCATCCTTGATTATAGCAACTCGAGTTTTGAATTTGCTCTTCAGTTCCTTGAGCTTAAGAAATGCTGAGCGAGTTTGGCCCTTTTGATGGGGATAGGCCTTTAGTTGGGGATATGGTGGAGAGCAGGGCTGGTCAGTGGCCATCCAGGAAGGGACTGGTGGGCTACATGCTCTGAGAAGAAATAGGGCAGGTGGAAGGGACAGGTCTCAGGATGGGAGCGCTGAGGAAGATGCTGTGGCAGTCAGGGCCAGAAGGCATTGCCAGTGCAAAGGACCTGGGAGAGCAAGTGAGGGGCAGAGGGGCACTGTCATATCAGGCAGAGTCAGGAGGACAGGCTGGCTGCTGACATGATGCTGAGGGTCTTTGTGTAGAGGGAAGGGAGCTTCTTCTGTTCCCACCCCTTCCAATGCTCTGGCCCTTTGTCTCCCCCCAGTGGCTGTGGCTCTAGCTCCCTTTCTGGAATCCATCAGTCTTCTGAGTTCTTCGAGCAGTGTAGCTCCCACCCACTCTGCAGGATGACCCCTGGGCCAGTGTGCAGCCTGGAGCTGGTTCTGCACCCTCAGACTTGTTTTTGTGCCCTGGAGCTGGTGCTGGCACTGTCTCCCTGTGGCTGTTCAGCTCCACCCAGTCCAGGCCTAAGGATTATGGCCCCATTCCTGGAAGCTTCCAGCAAAGTGAAAGTGGAAGCGGGGCCAAGGTGAGGCCGCCCAGAGGTGTGGCCTGGGAGCCCTCTCTTCTGTCCTGGCTGCAGTTCTGGGTAGGCCCTGTCACCCTCGAGGCCTTGCTGCAGTGTGGTGTTCAGAGGGTCAGATGAGTTCCCGTAACCAGGCCCCAGGTGACCTGGATCTCAGCATCCTTTGGCTTTGACTTTGAACTCACCCAGTGCTAAATGTGGGGCCTTCAGGCCGGGTGTCTTCTGGGTGAGTCTGGATCTTGGCCAGCACCCCTGGTTCTGTCCCTGTGTACTGTGCCCTCTGGACTTCCCTGACCTTCACTCTTCACCTGTCAACACAAGTGTCATCCTCATCCCTCCTCTGCCTGGCTGCTGTCATGGGGTTGTAGAGTGGGTCTGCTTCTTCTCTTCCATGTGTGTACTCTGTCACTGGGCATCTGAGCCTCCTCCTGCTCCTAGCACCACCTCCTCCAGCAGGCAGCCTCCCTCCGTTCTGTGAGTGAGCGGCCTGCCCTGTTGTGGGGCTGAGTGGATCTGCAGACCTTTGCTGTTTTGTTGCATGAATATGTGAAGATAGACGGTACTTTGAAATCTTGTCATACGCTGCCAACACTGACAACACTAAGACTGGGGTAGCCTTGTACGAGGAGGGGAGTGGACTACCTATGCTCTGCCCACAGCTCTGGTGAGGGGCCAGAGAAGCCTATTTTAGGGGCCTAATGGTTCTAGGAACCACTCCTTTGTGACCAGCATCATGAGCTGGGGCTTAGGGCTCCTGCCCGTCATCTGGAGAGGCAATGGCTCCAGGTTCCAGGGCCTCTTCCTGCTGCCCCCACCTTTCCTCACTGGCATCTCCGCCCTGTACTCAGGGCTTTCCTCCAGGAGCAGCAGGGCCGGCCTGCTGTGAGCCTACTGTGCCCAATCCTAATCCTGCTGACCCATTGCCTTAGCCCCAGCCCCATGGGGGTCCTTCCCTGGGCCCCCACTCCTAAGGCTGGTGGGCCAAGAGCCGCCAGATTGTACTTATCAAACTCTTCCTCCCTTCTTTCCCCTCAGCCTCCCTTCAGAGGTTAGGCTCAGCTCCATAGAGTGATTTTGTGCTGCTTCCACACCATGTGGGTTGGGAGGACTGGTGAGCAAGTCCAGGACCTGCTGGGGGTCGGTGTGAGGACTTGGCGTGGGGACTGCTCTGGAGCAGCTGGTGGTTCTGACAGGGCCGGGTGGCTGAGCCCTGGGTTTGCCTTGATGTAGACTCGGAGCCGTGGGTCCCGGCTGAACATCATCATCATTGCCGAGGGTGCCATCGACCGCAACGGGAAGCCCATCACTTCCAGCTATGTGAAAGACGTGAGTGTGCACAGGGGCTGGGGCTCGTCACACGGTGGGGTGCAGTGCTTCTTGGTCCCTGTGTGCTCAGATCCCAAGCACAGCACACCCCAGAGACGTGCTTTGTGCTGGGTGGAATTGGGGGTCAGTCATGCTGGACGCAGAAACACTGAACGATGTCTTCTCCCAAGTGATGAGCAGAGTTGGATGGAGTCACACCATCCAGAGACTGAGGGAGCCCCAACCCTCTGGCTCCTGTCTCTCAGGGCCTGCTTCCTGCAGCCAAATTAATGGCAGCCCAGCCCCAACCCCTCTCTTTTTGGGCACCCACCCACCACGCACTGGTGTCTCTGTGCACTGTGACCCATGGCCTGGTGGAGCCTCACTCCGCATTCATGCACAGGCTGTGGGCATGAACCCCTGACAACTCCGTGGGCACCCTGGCTGACACCGTGCAGTCCTTAGTGGGCAGGGGTCCTCACCTGGTTGGAGGGCCTGGAGCCAGGCAGGAGCGGGCCAGCAAGTCCTACACTAATACCCTCTTTCTTTCTGAGCAGCTCGTGGTCCAGAGGCTGGGCTTTGACACTCGAGTGACTGTGCTGGGCCACGTACAGAGGGGAGGGACCCCGTCGGCGTTTGACCGGGTCCTGGTATGTGGGGTGTTGCTCTAGGCATGGACCAGTGTGTCTGATTTGTATGTTGTGTGGTGTGGAGTTGCAGAGGCAGCAAATCACACAAGAGGAAATTGCCTTCCCTTCCCCCCTTTATGTGACTGCGGGTGAGATGAATTCTTGGAGGCCAGTGACCCCCTACTCTCCCTGCAGAGCAGCAAGATGGGCATGGAGGCCGTGATGGCGCTGCTGGAGGCCACACCTGATACGCCCGCTTGCGTGGTCAGCCTTTCGGGGAACCATTCGGTGCGGCTGCCCCTCATGGAGTGCGTGCAGGTGGTGAGTAATGGGCTCAGGCAGGTTGGGGACAGTGTCTCCACTTTATCTTGCTGCTTGTTTAGTCCCACCCCTAACACCTGTCTGGCTCCTCCCATTAGACCACGCCCCTGCTGCTTGGCCCCGCTGGAAACTAGACCCACCCACCACTTAGCCACGCCCCTCCCAGACCACCCCCCCACACACACACACCCCGCCCTATGCCTCTGCGTCACCTTGTTTGGTTGCCTCTCATGGACATCTTCCCATGACTGGGTGACTTTTTCCTGGCTATCCCTTTCCCATGGTCCTACTGCTCATCTGTGTGTGTCAATTGAGGTGGGCCCTAGCCACTAGGTTGCATTATGGCTTTTGAGTGCTCTGTTGCTGTCCTACTGCATCATATATACCTTGGGGGTCAGGACTCAGGTACTCCCTGCTTGCATCTTGGCATCCCGAAGGAGGACCCGGGAACTCCCAGCCTGCATACTGAGTGTCTGAAGGAGGACTTGGGGATTTCTAGTCTGCATGTTGGGTGTCTGATGGAGGACTCATGCACTTTTAGTCTGCATGCTGAGTGTCTGAGGCGAGGAGGACTCAGGTATTTGCAGTCTGTGTACTGAGTGTCTGGGGGAATTGGACTCAGGCACTTGCAGCCCATGTGCTGAGTGTTCTTGGGGCTACTCTCCAGGGCTCTGTGAGTTGGTAAGGAATGAGGGAGATGTGAGCATGTCTTTAAGGTAGGACATGGGACAGGTCCCAGGAGAGATGTTGGAGCTATATAGGGAGCCGTACAGCAAAGGATAGATGTTACCAGGGAAAGTGGGGAATGAATCCAGGGTGAGCTGAGAAGTGCCAGAGGGATCCAGATAAGCTAAGCAGTGCTGAGAGTGTCTAACCGTGCTTTGGGGTGCCAGGAGTTATAGGGGAAGCCAAGAAATCTATTGGGGTGCTGCAAGGCTTCAGCGGTGCTGGGGGAGCCATAGGGAGCTGGTGGGCCTGGCTGCAGATTGTAACAGAGTGACAATGACCAGGGAAGGGTAGGCTGGTGGGCAGGAAGTGGCACTTCTCTTTGAAAAGCTTCTTCCCAAGACCTTGGTTGGGCTCTGCTTTGGGGGCAGGCTGAGGATCCAGGTATCACAGTGCTGGACTCTGGCAGAATAAGCACACTGAACCAACCCTGCCCATTGTTTCCCAGACCCTGTCTAACCCCCAGGAGCCCAAGAAGGAGGGGGGCTTGGGGTGGCTTTGTGGTAGAGTGTTCAATGGTCTCCATATCCTCCTGAGGGCTGGCCTGAGGAGTGATCATTGTCCAAAATGGGGCCAAAAGGCTTGGCACTACCCTTCCCTCTCCTGGGCCCCAGGGTGGCAGTTAGTGTATGTACCAGCCCCTGCCCCAGTGGCTTGTTTCTCTTCTCTCAGACAAAGGAGGTGCAGAAGGCCATGGATGAGAAGCGCTTTGATGAGGCCATCCAGCTCCGGGGCAGGTGAGGCTTGGGGGGATGTTTGGGAGTCCCCTTCATAGCCATGTGTGGGCTGTGAACCATACCCTTCACTGTGGAGCCGAGATGGAGCTGCAGACTTGCGTGGAGCTCTCTCCAGAGTCCTGCAATGGAGCTGGGTTTGGCAGGAGCCAAGAAGGAGTGGCTTCATGGGGGTGGAGGAGGCACTCAAGTGCTGGTGGGTGCAGAGGGGTGGGGTGGGCAGGACAGGCAGGTGGGTACAGACCAAGGGGCTGGAAAGTGCTGGCTAGAAATCACTGATGGGCCTGGGTGTGCACTTTGCCATGGTAGGTGCTTCAGTCTCGTGTTCCATGGGGACCTTACACCTTCAAGCAATGACACCTAACCAAAGGATTATAGGTTCACCCTGCTCTTTTGTGGATGAGCTGAGGGCTGCAAGCAGAGTTGACCACAGGCTGTGTGACTGGTTTGCTTGACCTCTGTAAATGCCCAGCTCCTTCGTGGCTCAGTTGTGGACCATGTGCTACATGGCCAGCTGAGTATCAGGGACATGTGCTGTGTGGCCATGTGCTGTTCATGATCGTGTGCTGTGTTGCTGCCTAATCCCCATGCGTTGGAACCTGCGCAGCAGTGAGGCCTTGAGCCTTGTGACCGTGGTGACCATGGCTTCTCCATGTGACTACTTGTTGCCATCATCTTGTGCTGAGCTTTGGCCTGTGACCTTGAGGCTGTGTGGCCATGTGTTTGTGCAGCTGTGTGCTGAGCTGAGGGCCGTGCTCCGTGTGACTGCACGACCATGTGACCGCGTGCCTGTGGAACCACACGTTGGTGTGTCTGTGTGCTGAGCTGAGGGTTGTGTTCTACATGACTGCATGGCAGTGTGCTGAGCTGCGGGCCATGTGCTGCATGACTGGCTTCCTTTTCAGGAGCTTCGAGAACAACTGGAACATTTATAAGCTCCTTGCACACCAGAAGATCTCCAAAGAGAAGGTAAGGTGTATGCATGGCAGTCCTGTGGCCCCCTTCTCTGCACACCCTCCCTGCTGGCCCTGCTGTGGCCCTGGCCCACCCAGGAGCCCACAGAGAGCTGGTGCGGGCCCCTCTGAGTGGGAGCCCCTCCTGCTATGGGCTTAGCTGTGCACCCAGCTCAGCCTGCCTGTCCTCAGGTCCCTGTGGCCCATATCCAGCATGGAAGGGAGCACCAACTGCTCTGTTTCCTGGCTGCTTTGAAAAGAGCCAGGATGATCTTGGTGATGAGGGATCTGCTTATGAAATTTGCTGTAATTGCTAAAATCTTCCAGAAATGAGTTCTTTTCAATTAAGGGTGATCAAAGACTTATTTTTTAGTTACTACGGGACAAAGACAGGGTGCGGTCAAAGGCTGAGGGTCAGGGATGGGAGGGCAGCTGAGACCCCAGCTCATGAGCTCCCCGGGAAAGTGCCTCCTCTCTTGGTTGGGCTGAGCGCTCTGCCTCGCGTACCCAGATGCTGTCCTGTAGCCCTGCCGTCATCTGCTGGGACTGGGGCAGCCAGAAAGTCCCCCTGCCACAGTCTGCTCTGCCTGTACACACTCACTGCCCCCTGGTTGTCCAGACCTTCCACAGCCCCTGCACAGGCGGCTCTAGGCACTCCAGGACCATGGTTGGGGGAGGGGGTTTACAGTGCTTAATCTTTAGGTCTTCAGTCTCTTTACCTGCAAAGTAGGGAGGAGGCCAGTTCTCCACAGAGGCAGTGCGGGCTAGGGTGCTTGGCATGACGCCGGGCACAAAGCAGCCAGCCATTCCAGAGAGGACTGACTGGTATTTCTGACTTGCACCTGGTGGTTTTGCCAAGTGGCCACTTGTCACCGTGTGAGAGCTCGTCTGAGTACCCATTTATCCAACCTCCAAATGCTGTCAACACCAGACTTTGGGGAGACATCTCACCAGACTCAGACTCACTCCCAGGATGTGTTCTAGGACAGGATTGCCTCTGGAAGCACAGAGATGGCTGGTTACCAGGTACTTGATACCCTTGGAGCCAACTGCCCACCCAACACAGAGAAACAGTGCATCTCAGTGAGATGAGCTACCAACATCCCCCCAATCCGCTCCCCCACCCAACACAGAGAGATTGATTTTAAAGTCTTCGTGTGAAGAGAGGATACTTTACTGTACTGATTCCAGGTCAGAGAGAGATTATATTTTGAATGTATTGGGTTAAATTCACACTCACCTGCTAACTGAAAAGCTTGCAGTTTAAGTCCACCCAGAGGTGCCTCAGAAGAAAGGCCTGGTGATCTGTGTCTGGAATATCAGCTATTGGGTGCTGTGTGGAGCTCTGCTCTGACATGCTCAGGACTGCTAGAAGTCCAAGCTCACTTGACAGCAGCTGGGTTTTTGTTTTTTGGTGTTTTGGGTTTTTTTTACTTCTTTACCAAGGACAGATTACCTAATAAGCATGGTAAATGTGGATTTACTTGTGCTTACTTCATCTTACTTGGATCCACAATTAACACCATTGGTACCAGGGTACCAGCAGTCAGGAAATAAGGAGACACATCACACTGGGAAAAATCTGCAGGTTTGGACCTTTTCCAAATTATTGAGTAGCAGTAACGTCAGTTTGAGAACTAAGGTGTGTCTGATTCAGACCACAGTCTTTCTGATTACTTGCTATACATCTGAGAGCTGGACAATGAACAAGGATGACAGAAGAAGAACGGAGGCCTTTGAGCTGTGGCATTGGAGAAGAGCACTGAACATTCATTCCATTAACGGCCGAGAAAATTAGTTGTTGTTGTTGTTGTTATGTGCCGTCGAGTCGTTTGCGACTCAGATATGTCTTTTAGAGGGTGCAGCAGGAGTCCTCTTCGGAGGCAAGAATGATGACGCTTCGCCTCACATACTTTGGCCATGTTGCCAGGAGGAGCAATTCCTTGGAGAGGGACATTATGGTAGGAAGAGTGAAGGGTTGACGAAGGAGAGGAAGACCCTCAACCAGGTGGACTGACATGGTGACTGCTGCCATGGGGTAGGACAGAGCAGGGTTCAGATCTTTCGTTCATAGAGTCACCATGAGTCATGCTCGACTCCTAACAACAGCTTACTCATTTGTGGTGAACTTAGTCCCTCTATGGGACTACACATTTGAAAAGAGACTTGGATGCTGCAGAAAGGTGCTGTGGAGTTGGAAGAGAGCCAGCTGGCAGCCATACCTGGAAGCAGAATCTTTGATGTGTTAAAATAAAAAAATCAAATTGGTAACCATAATTAGTGAGTAAGCACTAATAAGTCCGTGCTTACCTCGTTGTGGCCAGCAGCCCCGTTAGCAGTCCAGCTCTGCTGACCTTCTCCCTGTGTGGAGGGGACAGTGGGAGCGAGGCTGCTGGTGAAGGCTGCGGGCTTGCTGTTAATTACAGTGGAGTTATGGCCACTGCGCTGCTGACGCCTTGGCTGTTAGGAATGGTATACCTGTAAGGGCTGGGCTGCCAATGGTAAGGGCAGATGTGGTGAATGTTCCTCAAGAGGGCTGTCAGTCAGGTTTGCTGAAGTTAGGAGGACAGGTGTGTCTGTTCCAGGGGCTGCCTGCTGACAATATTTGGCTGCTTGAGTACTTGGGTCCCTTTTTGTGGACTTCCAGGTGCCTTCCCAGCCTTACCGTGGCTCATGCTTTTGTCTCCTTCCACTTCTCTCCAAAGACCAACTTCTCCCTGGCCATCCTGAACGTGGGTGCCCCGGCGGCGGGCATGAACGCGGCCGTGCGCTCGGCGGTCCGCTCTGGCATCTGCCAGGGCCACACAGTCTACGTCGTGCATGATGGCTTCGAGGGCCTGGCCAAGGGACAGGTAGGTGGTGGCAAGGGCCTGAAGGCCAGGGCTGCTTCTCAGGAGGGCTTGGGGCTGGTGTGTTTGGCTTGTTAATGACTTGCCCCAGCTTGCTGAAGATGTGAAGCTGCGTGCAATGCCTCACCATAGGTGAATGAAGGCAAGTGAGACTTTTTGGAGGGGCTGGCAGACCAGGTGGTGGAGGTGAAGGTACTGGTGGCTTTGCTACCTATGTGCCTCCACTCCAAACACTCAGGGCCTTGAGACCATGTCCACAGCTCCAGTGGAAGGACCTCCCCTAGCTGAAGAGGGGACAGCTGGTGCAAACTGGCCCACTGACCCTCCTGAAGCTGAGTCTCCCCTTACAGGTGCAGGAAGTGGGCTGGCACGATGTGGCCGGCTGGCTGGGACGTGGCGGCTCAATGCTGGGGACCAAGAGGTGAGCTGTTGCCAGGTCCAGGTTCTATGGCATGCATGCTGGGAGATCTCCAGGCCTGCGATTGGGGGAGCTGCAAGAAGCAGACAGGCTTTGGGAAGGGGACCCCTTTGAGCAGGTGTCCTGCCCATGCCCTCATGTAGGACCTCACTTGACAAGGTCACCTGTGTGTGGGAAGGCAGCTCAGGTGGCCTAAGCCTGCAGGGGCACTCAGCTGGCTCCCCTGAGGTCAGGAGGTGGGAGGAGAGGTGGCCATGGGTCTGCCATCTGTGGCCGTGCCATCTAATGGGCTGGTGGTCTCTGTCTGCACCTGCTCAGGGATGGTGGGGTGGGGAGAGCCACATGGGTGGGTTCAGGAATCTCCTTGGAATGGGCCTCGCCCAGTGCAGCATTGGGAGGTGGCCACCCCTCTTAATTCTGGTTGGAGGGGCTCTAGGAAGTATCCCACCAGCCTGTGTGCCCATGTGGAAGCCACATCTCGGGAGTGGGGTCTCTGGGCCAGGCCTGCTGGAGGCCTGTGGCTGGCCCCGGTCCCTAGGGCCTGGAGGAGTGGATCAGGGCTGGGTGTCAAAGACAGACCAGCACTGCTGTGGGGAAGAGGTTTGGAGCTTGGGTTGGAGGGAGGTCCCAGTAGCCTTTCCGACCTGGAGGGAGTCAGTGGCATTATGTCCCTCCCCCAGCGGAACCTGTCCTCTCTAGAGCGGGCTCCTGCCACCTCCTGGGGCTCATGAACTCGCTGGTGTTGGGGATGGCCCTGTAAGGTCTATTTTGCATCCTTCTTGCCTGGTGTCCTATGTTGGAGTGACAGGTGTGACCCATATTCACGTGTGCTACAAGTGTTCACATTGATTGTGTCTGATTGTGCAGGACCCTTCCCAAGAGCTACATTGAGAAGATTGTAGAGAATATCCGTTCCTACAACATCCACGCCCTGTTGGTCATCGGCGGGTTCGAGGTGAGTGGAACTGTCCTTGTGACAGAGCGGGGGGTGACGAGAGTCCAGGAGCAGCTCCCCATTGCCTGGGCCCCCCGAGGTGGCTTCAGTTAAGAGTGAGGAGTGTTTTCAGAGCCCGCTGAGTGGGGCACTCTTGAGAAAAATGTTTGTAAGTGAGGACAGGTTGAAGGCTTTCTACCTTTCCTGAAGGTGAAATCCAAATTAATTCTGGCAGTTGGTGGAGGCGAGTGGGGGGGGGGGGTAGGACAGAAAGGAGGGAGAGGAGGGAGGAGTGGGAAATAGATGGGAAGAGGAGGCCCAGGCTGAGGAACGGTGAAGAAGAGGGCATACAGTAGGGAGGAGGGGGCCAGGGCCAGGAGGCGATACTGAGGTAGACGTGTAGATGGGCACTTCTGCCGGGCCCAGTCCAGTCCGGACCCCTGGAAAGGAAGACCCCTGAGACCACGTGAGCCCATAGGAGCCCACTGCGCTCCGGAGTGTGTCTCCTGTCACCTGGCCCCGTCCCAGGAGAGGCGACGGTGGGGTCCTGCAGCAGGGCCTGTCTGACCTTGTCCCTGGCCGTGCAGGCCTATGAGGGTGTGCTGCAGCTGGTTGAGGCGCGCGGGCGCTACGAGGAACTGTGCATCGTCATGTGTGTCATCCCGGCCACCATCAGCAACAACGTGCCCGGCACTGACTTCAGCCTGGGCTCCGACACCGCTGTCAACGCCGCCATGGAGGTGTGGCTCGGGGCACCCATCCCCTGCTTGGGGTACCTTCCAGACCTCTCAGCCTGGGTGCTGGGGTGGGGGTACCTTCCTGATGAGGGCATCCTCACATGATCTGCCTGGGGACTTTTGAAGCCAAGTCTCCTGGGCAGAGCCCCCCTGTGCCCTTCCACATGGCTGGCTCCACGCTAATCCTCAGGCTCCCATGGTGATCTGTTAGTTTTCCTGAGCTGGGCCAGGTTATCCCCATGCCAGAACCCATTCAGCTTGCTAGGCCGGGTGCACATCTGAATGGTGCTGCTGTAGACTTGCAGGAGGGATAGGGGCTGGGATTGGGAGGGCTGCATGAGGAAGGACTAGCTCTAGGTCAGGAGGATGGAGAGACCTGGGGTTGGGGAAGGGAGACAGAAAAGACTGAGGTGCACGGACCTGGCCTGGACTTGGAGGTACGTCCCCGTTGAGCTGTTAGTAGGTCTAAGCCTCAGAACTTCCCTTTGAAGGGGTTTTGCATCCCCAGTTTTCCTTCTTGGTGCTTCCCAAGATGGAGCTCCCCTTTGGCTAACACAAGGCATCAATGGCAAAGTGTCCCCCAGCCCGAAGTGAGCACGGGTCAGCTCGGACCCATGGCAGGGATGTGCTTTCACTTGCTTTCCAATGCCTCTCCTCCTGCCATTGGTCCTTGACTTCTCCCAAGTCCACACGGGGACATTTTATGCACATCTCACATGTGTCCCACACATGGGGATAGGGAGACTGGGGGGGTCCCCTGCCTGTCCAAGAGAGGGGTGTGGAGGCCCTGACAATCCTGTGGCCCTATAGAGCTGTGATCGCATCAAGCAATCAGCTTCGGGGACCAAGCGCCGTGTGTTCATTGTGGAGACCATGGGAGGCTACTGTGGCTACCTGGCCACCGTGACCGGCATCGCCGTGGGTGCTGACGCCGCGTATGTCTTCGAGGACCCATTCAACATTCATGACCTCAAGGTGTGCCCAGCCCACTCCATCCCCCACCCACTGCAGATCCACCTACTGCCTGCCCCATGGGGCTGGATCTGGCCTGTTCCTGAGGCATGAAACAGGGAGGGACTAGTGCAGTGGCTGGACCTCAGCCCTCTGGACACACTGTGAAGGAGGCATGGTGTCTTCAGAGATCCCAGCCCACAACTCCCAGGGCAGGCCTTCTAGCCCGTATGCCTCTCAGCTGGCCTTATCCACCCTGTCTGGCCTCAGTTCCAGCAACCAATCTTTGCCTATCAGACTCTTCCTGTAGTGCTCAGGGGTTCCCCAGCCTCAGGCCCTGCACATGATCCCCCTACCCCGCATCCCTACGTGCTTTCTATCCCCCAAGTAACCCTCTCTGAGATGATTCTGGACCATTTTGTTGTCCGGCCCTTCATTTGTATGAAATTCCTCCTCAGAGAGTGCCTCTGTCCCATCTGACTTGCATTCCATCTGGCCCTCCCCTTCCCTGTAGGCAAACGTGGAGCACATGACAGAGAAGATGAAAACGGAGATCCAGAGGGGCCTGGTGCTCCGGTGCGGCTGCTGGGGGCCTGGGTCCAGGGAGCCTGGGAGGGTGGGGTGGGCTGAGTCACCATAGAGGCTTCCAGACCAGAGGGGCTGGAGGAGGGGCAGGTCAGTGAGTAGCTGGCCACGGGGCCTTTGGGGGTTAGGGGAGGAACTGGCTTTCCCCAAAGCAGACCGCATCCTCTCTCCCAAACTCTAGCCTGTCATCAGATCCAGCAGCGCTTTAAGATTAGACTGAGCTAGATCCCACTTAACCCAGCTCCCCTGTGCTTCCTGCCTCCAGAAATGAGAAGTGCCATGACCACTACACCACGGACTTTCTGTATAACCTGTACTCGTCAGAAGGGAAGGGCGTTTTTGACTGCAGAACCAACGTCCTGGGCCATCTGCAGCAGGTAGGGCAGGAAGCAGGAGAAGCCGTGGCCTCTGGGCCAATCTCTTTGGCCCCCTGCCTCTTTTCTGTGCCTGAGGCCCTGGAGTCCCAGCAGGATATCCATTATACAGATGAGGAGACTGAGGTCTAGAGAGGCTTGTCTCTTGCTGAGCTCTCATGGCTAGGAAGTGGCAGGACATTGAAACCCTGAGCCATGCTCCTGGTCCTTTGCTACACTGCCAGTAATGTCTGTATCCTCCTGTCACCACCTTCACCCTCCACTCACCAAGTCACCTGAGCACTGAGACCCAGAGATCCCACCCACTGCAGACTGCAGGATCCCAGCCTTGCCTGATGAGGCCCAAGGTCATCTCTCTGGCTTCACTCCCATGGGAGTTGTGACTTACTGATAGTCACTGGGGTAGCCCCTGCATGACAACTCCACTGTCCATTGCTGGCCTCAACAAGGAGTAGGAGAAAAGGAGAGCGGGGACAGCACTGGCCAAAGCAGAGGTTCCAAGGGGTGGGGCATCCAGAAGCTGTGGGAGTTTTCGCATGAGGTCATGATATGACCACATTGTGGGGCTCATGTGCAGCTCCCCTTCCCTGCCCAGGCCGTGATGGCTGGGCCAGCCCTGGGAGTGTGGCCTCACCCCTCTGTTTGCAGGGTGGCGCTCCAACCCCCTTTGACCGGAACTATGGCACCAAGCTGGGGGTGAAGGCCATGCTGTGGATGTCGGAGAAGCTGCGGAGTGTCTACCGGAAGGGTATGTGCAGGGTATGGGGGCGGCAGCCATGATCCCCACCTGACCTGTGCAGGGTTTGGCTGCCAACAGCTGTCTGTCCACAGGACGCGTGTTCGCCAATGCCCCTGAAACTGCCTGTGTGATTGGCCTGAAGAAGAAGGCTGTCGCCTTCAGCCCTGTCACTGAGCTCAAGAAAGACACTGACTTTGAGTAAGTCCCTCCCAGGCTCTTCCCCAACCCTTGGGCATTGCCCGGAAACCCCAAGCACAACACACACCCAGGACTCTCAAGGCCTGCTCTGTCCCACAGTCTCCCAAGTGCTGAGGGGTGAACAAGAGGGGGAGTCTGGGGACTGGCCAGCCCTGGGTGTTCCTCCTGGTGCCAGACCTTGGAGAGCTGAGGACATTCAGACATGTCCCCAGACACCTTCACTTCACATCTGAGAAGTAGGGTTATAAGGCAGCTTGTGGTGTTCAGGGGGAGGAGCTTGGTATGCGGGGAGTACAGTACAGCATCAACAGGTGTAGGGTGCATGTAGGACAGGTAGGGAATGGGGACGGTGGACTGGTGGGGGCCATGGAGACTGGGCATCAGGAACATGGGGACGGGACACAACGAAGGCAGCACCATTCTGAGCCGCCATCTCCCCGCAGGCACCGCATGCCGAAGGAGCAGTGGTGGCTGAACCTGCGGCTCATGCTGAAAATGCTGGCGCACTACCGCATCAGCATGGCTGACTATGTGTCTGGGGAGCTGGAGCACGTCACCCGGAGCACTCTGAGCATTGAGAAGGGCTTCTGAGGCACGCCCACCCCACCCAGGCCAGCACTGCTCCGGATGTCCACGCAGAGGGGCCTGGAGCCTTCGGGAAGGCGAGTGAGTGGCGGCAGGTGTCCGACACTGTCCCTGCTGCACCTGGGCCTCCTGGGCAGGTCAGCGTGATCCAGCCCAAGGGCCCCCACCTAGCCACGCTTCCTGCCACGGACAGAGCACTCAGGGTGCCCACCCACCATCCTGGGGGTGCTGCTTCTTAGGGACCTCACTGTGACCCTGCACTGTCCAAGCCAGCCACTGGCAACAGCCCCTTACCATTTTTTCTATAAATAAAATCAACCTGACTGTGGCATGCCGTCCTTAGAGCTTTCTAGAGCAGGTAGGTAGAAATGCATGATGGGGGGCAGTAGTCCTTTTGGTAGTCTGGGGTCTCTTGAAGGACTTGCACTGCTCATTTGGAACCTAGGGCCCTCCTTTGACCCAGGATGGACAGCCCTTCCTGAACCCTATGGGGTGACCTCAAGCCCTTCTTGGGCCTGCCCTGGCTATGTCCTCTCATGCAGAGGGGCTACAGCCTCCATGTCTTCACAGCACAGCCCTGGTCTCAGGAGTTTCTAAGCTTGGTCCCAGCCCCCTGAATGCTCCCCCGGACTCCGTGTGGGCTGGGGTGTCAGAAGCATACTAGAGGCAGGACTCCTTGTGCAGCTGGCTAATTTAAGCAGCACCCCATGACTCACTGGTGGGAGTGGGCAGGCAGGAAAGGGACAGACAGCTGAAACAGGTGTGTTCCCACGGTGGGTCATGAGCCCAGTCTCTGGGGAGTCCTGGGACAGTGTTAGCCCATGTCCTTACTGCAGTTGATGGTCAGCAGCAGTGTCCAGCATGTGTAGACACAGAACCCCTAGAATAGAACCCCTATTTATGTGCATTTTGAAGGTCCAGAAGCCGCATCTTTTGTAGAATTCAGGTCCCAGTGTTCTGATCGTGGATCTGGGGCACTTGACAAAGTTTCTGGCTCAGTGAAAACAGGGCTTGCAGACATGAGGAATGGGTGAATTCCCTCTAAGAAGCAGGAGCTGCCGACCCTGTGTTATGACCATAAGGCTGGGAGGTGTGGTAAACACCTGTCCTAGAGAGAAGTGATCCCACCTTCCTCATGTTACAGCCCTAGCTCCTAACCCCTTCTGCCCCCAGTCAGCAGCACAGGAGTTTTATACTCTCTGCCCTGTGGCCATAGGACCAGCGTGGGAGCAGTGCAGTTCTACACAGGATGAACAGTGGCACCCACAGAGGGGCTGCTCCCCTGTCCCACCCATCTGCTAAGTGTTAGGGAGTTCTGGCGTATGACCAGTCCAACATCCAGGGCCAGCCGTTCCTGAAGCAGGGATCCTAGTGGCCCTGTGATTGGGACCCAGTGACAGTGGTGTGCATGGTAGTCTGAGGTCTCTTGGAGTGCTTCTTTCAAATCTTTGTCTAGAGGAGTGCAAGAGATGCCATGTGGACAGTTTGTAAGAACAGAGGGGTGCAAAACCCTGGGGTCTGGGTTAGCTGGCTCATTCCAAAGGTGGGAGGTGGTGTGTCACACAGGCCAGGCATCTGCAAGAGTTGGGGTAACAATGACGGAGTGGTGCATTAGAGCCTAGGACACATGTGGGATCTATATATCAGACTCCACATCCTCATCTGAATGTCATAATCTTACTGAACAGCTGGGAACTGGGAGTGAAGGTTGACCAGACTTAGCCAAGGTCACTGGCTGGGAAGGCCTAGCTTCACCCTGGACTACAGGAGGAAGTGGAAGTATAGGTTTCACTAAGGCCCGAGTGGACCCTAAGTCCCACATGGCATGGAGGGGAGACAGAGGCTCAGCAGGGGTGCTGTCAGGCTCCAAGGAAGGCAGGTTGGGCTGAAATGGGAAGGGGTGAACATGCAGACTGGAGGTGTGTCAGCCCAACCCTTCCTGGGTGGACTGAAGATGACTTCTGGAGAAAGACGGTTTCCTCCATCAGCTCAAAGTGTCTACAGGCATTCCTGCGCACTTGACCTCTGGTGACCTGGTGTGAATGCCCAGCATCCACTCGTTTAAAGGTTCCTCTCTGAAGAGAGGATATGAGGTGAGCTTGCTATAGTTAATCTTCAAACCTGGTATGAAGGTATTTAATGACTTGGGGAGAAGGTGAAGTAAGAGGACAGTGGTGGAGGTCAAAGTCAGACTAATTCACACAGTATGCAGTCCCCAAGAATGTGTGTCAGAACAGGGTTCAGTGCCCACTGGGTAGCCATGTGGGGCTCCCTTCAGGGCATCTCCAGCATGCAGGTGGGGAGGCGAGGAGAACATTGCTAATTTAATGCCACTCCACAGACTGGTTCTGACAGTGTTTTATTGAGAGCATCTGGTGCCCACCAATTACAAGAGAAGGCACAGACTTTGGGCCTTGTGGCAGCCCTGCCTTGATGTCCATATGCAGCCCCTTGCTTCTTACAACTCCGAGACCAAGCTCAACATCCAGAGAATGTCTTCAACCCCGCAAAGCACCCCATCTTAAGTTTGTGTCTTCCACAAGTAAAGTGTTATGATGGCTTCTGACAATTTTAGACATGGCTTTAAAATGGTTTAGTGTAGGCCTTCCAGTTATGGCACCACCATCTCTGCTGACCTGCACACATCATTGGTTTCCTGCATCCCTTCCACATTCTGCATCCCTCTGACGTGCTAACTTGTCAGAATAACGGAATGTACTCTCAGTTCATAAGGGTTTGAGAGTTTACAGAGATCTGGAATAGTAAAGGGCAGAGGGAATGTGAGCACTTCTCCAGCCAGACGAGTCACACACACCAGCACGAGCTGCTGCTCTCGTGGCCTGGACCGGCTCACAGCCTCACTTCTTAGGTGGATGTGCCTTTGGCTTTGGGAGCCCCCAGACCCCCCTAGACTGTGAGTTTACTTACTGCCTAGATGCTGGACAGCATGACAAGACCCGCCAACTTTTCAGAGGGGGAAGGTATTTTAGATGCAGCTTCCAGAAGGGTCTCCTCTCTCCCCTGGTATCCCCTGTGGCTGCACCTGAGCCCTCAAATGGAAGTGATAAAGCCTGGCTAAGTTAGTAAGCTCAGAACACTCTGCTCTGAAGCAGGACTATTAGCGAGGGAAGAGAAATGATCCTCTCCCCTCCCTGCAATTAAAATGATGCAGCCTTTAACCTAGGAGCTGCAGCTGGGGCCTCTGAGAGCCCAAGGCCAGCATTCTAGGAAACTCCCCTGGCTGCAAAGGGTGCACTGAACAACTGAGTCAGAAGACTGAAAATGGGCAGAACAACTGTGAGTATCTTCCCATTTTGCTGAGAGAACAATCTTCTAAAAATTTCCCAGGCAGTGTCTGTATTTGGACAGGTCTATTTTAGTTTCTTAGGGAAATCACCTTCAAAACCTGTTTTAAGAAGCACTCTGTGCATCCAAGACTCCCACAGCCAAAGGTGGCAGGCTTCAGCAGAGGGTGGCTCTGGGGCTGCCAGCCTGGGCCCACCCAGTGTCTCTGTGGCCGTGCACTTCTGCCTGGGCTTTCTGTCCAAGGCCTTGTCGGAAATCAATAGTCTGTGGTGGAGCTTCCTACAGACAGTTCTGGTGTCGGCTCCCAGCCAAAGGCCACCTCCTGACCAATGACCCAGGCAGAGGCTGCAGGTAATAGCAGTGTTGCAGCATCCTTCTCCTGAATGCTTGGGGAGGATGTGGGGAGACACACTGGGACTTACAGCAGGCAGAGATACTCTTGGAGCCTGGTGACTGATGCCCCATGGAGTCACTCCGTGTCCTCTTGCAACTCCCGCCTGTGTAGGGCCTGCAGCTGGCTGCTCACAGTCTGATGGATGACCTCCAGCCCCTCGGCATCCAGCTCTCTCAGCAGCAGGAGGATGGCAGTCAGCACATTGTTCTGGAGACAAAGGAGTCATGGAATGACAGCCACCAGCCCAGTAATGGCTGTTCCAACACCACGGATGGATGTAGGCCTGCACGTGCCATGACAGCAGGGTGTTTGGGAGGGGCCTGAGCATTGAAATACCAGTAATATGACATGCAGGCGGGTAATACTAATCAGAATACACTCAAACCATGCCACAAACACATCCATGGTGCAAATACACCTGCCAGGGAGATTTCACCTGCTGCTACTTGCTAACGTACTGCCCCTCACACACTGGGCACAGGGAGTCAGCGGAGGTTACAGTGGGGCCAGGTGGTCACATGGTGGCTGTATGTGTGGTACATGAGTTCTGTACATCATGTGTATGGGTGTGCTCCTACACATATTGTTGGCACAAGGAATTCTGGTGGCTAGTGGTAAGAAGCTGAGCTGCAATCCCAGAGGGATGTGGTTAGAATACACTAGCTGCTCTGAAGAAGGATGGGCAATCTCTTCGTATGCGATTAAGTGGCTATGAAAACCTGCTGGAGGGTCAACTATTGGTTGGCTCCAATTCAATGGCACACAACAACCGACACACTTGGCATGGACACACATACTTCGTATGTTTCTGCTGGGAAGACATGATAAGGGTTTTTACGCAAAGAACCACTTGAGCCGATTCTTGCTGCCTGCCTGCATTCTGGGTTCTGACACCTGAAATCTCAGCCTTTTCCCTAGTCCCTCGGTCTCAATGGCCACTGAGCTTCCTGGTGACCTAGCAGGCTAGGCCCCACACCCAGATGGGAGCAGTGGCAGCCCGCCTCTCCTCTGGATGTCCGCATCTGCAGAGTAGCAGAGCCCTGCTGGATACCATATATATATTGGGGGTTCCTCCTGGAGTTAGTTAGGAAAGTGCTCAGTGGCTAAAAGCACACTGCATATTGCTGAGGGGCTTGTCTTGGTCACCCACAGGGGAGGGAGAGAAAGCCCTGAAGGACTGTGACCAACTGGGGACACACTATGGGCAGGGGAGAGTGCAGGGACCCTGACACCTGGTGGATCCTCCTACCCCCCCCCCCCTTTTCTCTTTCCCTGTAATGAAAGTTCTGCAGCCTCCATGGGCCTCTGGTCTGGTCTATGCCCTGGTGGGTGGAGCACTTCGAGTCTAGGCTCAAGGGGCTCCCTGGACCAGCTTCCCATTCATGGCTTGGCTTTGCCTCCCCCACCAGATCTCCACCTTCAGAGTGCAGGGGCTTGGGGCTGCCTGGGCACACTCACCCTGCTCCTGAGGCTGCTGGGAGCCTCTCGGGGGAAGGAGGGCTGGTCTCGGGAAGGAAGCCTCATGCCCAGTGGTTCCTGGATGCTGCTGGTGAGGAAGGACAAGCCTTAGGGCACTGGGAAGAGAGGGAGGGGAGGCCAGGTTCCTGCACCCAGGAGCACAATGCAGAAAGACAACTGCATCAGGAAAACAGACCTTCCCACTCCAGTAAAAACAGGAAGATGGGACAAAGGCCAGTGAGATCAAGAAGGGACCTCGGATCAACTTTGTCTCACTGGCACTGGGCTCTAAAGGTGAGGCAGGGACTGGAGCTGGCCTGACTTCTTGATCTCATTCAGGAGAGGTCTCCCTGCACCCAGACCGCCCAGCTGAAACACCTCTTGTGAAGTTCACAGAATGTTGGGTCCTTCCAATCCGGTATCTGTGATCCTGAAAAACCTCCTCACAATGTACTATGGGAAAGGGCTAGATCTTACTGTCCATGCTGCTGACCCCTTTCCCTGTCTCAGTGTCCTTGGAAATGCAGTGGCTTCCAGAATCTTCCTTTCCTTCTTGTACCTCTTGCTGTCTGATAAACATGGTTTCTTAGAGTGGCTTTTTAAAATAGTTCAAAGTACATACACGCAGTCTGAAGTGCGAGTAATACAAGAACGTATACAAGAACGTATTTAGCAAAATGGAGAAAGACCCACTGACTCCATATGAGAGGATCTGAGCAGGATCCCCTACTGTCCTCATCCCCCAAGAGCCCCACCTCGTTTCAGCACTGAAGCCCAGCGAGTCCCGCTCTGTCTCGGCTGAAGGATCCACAGAGCTTAGGGTGAAGGGCACCCCCGGCTGCCTGCTCTCTGTGTCTTCTCTGGCTGGGGCAGTGGTGATCTCGTCCCCCTCTACCAGTGCTCGGGATAGCTCCTCCTCGGTCACAGCTTTGGGGTGAAGGACAGAGAGGGGTCAGAACACCAGGGTGGACTCCCCAGCATACCATGGCTCTGGTCACCCAGTGGCATTCAATGCAGCCTGTGTTTAAAAGTGGTTTGCAAGCACATGCATTTGTCTTCTCTGCTTTGAGAGCTGGCACCCTGGGGGTTAGGTGGTGGTGGTGGGGGGACTGCTTGTGAACTTGGATTTCAGCATTTGCTAGTATTAAATGCTCAAAACCACTTCCAATTAAAGGAAAGCTTAAGATAAGGCCACAGATACTATACTTACTCAATTATCACCCAGTTCTCTGCTAATTATTTACATTCAATATGCCTACCTGGAAGCAAATCTGCCACACATATGACTGATCAGGAATAGTGACTGGCCTCCAGACAGGGCCTAAGGTATGGTCTGAGGAGCCGGCTAGGTCTTCCTGAGGAGATGAGGCCCCGAGGTGAGGTGAGGTAAGGTGCTGGCCTCAGGATGAGCAAGAAGATACAAATGGAAACTCCAGGAAGTAGCCACCTCCCTGCACCCCCCACAGGAACAGTGCACACTGCACACTATGTGTGTGCTGGCATGTGGGGAGCAGCAGGCGTACCCCTCATGGCTGGGGGGGGCACAGCTGACCAAGTTGAGTCGGGGCTGCTGGGCACACAAAGTCCCCATGACCCTGCATGCCCAGACATCTGTGGCATGGTTCTTAACAGGATGAAAACAAAACAAGGAATCCAAGATGCTAATAAGAGAAAATACGTGCAGGGGGAAGTGGACATGTGAGGACTCTGATTTGAACACAATTTTCTCTAAATCTAAAACTGCTCTAACAAAGTCTATTAAATGAAAAAGAAACAGCTCCAGTGCCCACTGACAGGGTGGTTGAGCAGGTTGTATTGCGTTCACATAAGGGGCACAGGCCTGGGCAGAGGGAGGACCAGGGACCAGCGTGGGCCACAGTCCTGAGGGTCAACAGTGGAATTTAGACCAAACCAACCAACACTATTAGAAACGGGAAACTCTGATAAGTCCCCCTTGGAAGGCTTTATGGAGAAGGAGACCGGGATTGTCTTAAAAGATGAGGGGGGACAAAAGATGAGAGGGAGACAAGGAAAAGCGGGAAGGCCAGTACCCTAGCTCGGGTCCATGCTGGCAGTGCTGTGGGCTTCAGGGGTTTGTTCTGGATATGATGCTGCATCCTGGACCTCCAAGGTCTCTAAGCTAACCTGCGATAGCCCCGTGGCCTCCCACCCAGGCCAACCCCATCACGCCACCAAGGCACCCACCCTGGTTGTCCAGCTTCTGCAGGCCGGGCAGGTTTCGCAGGACGGTCATGCGGTAGAGGTGGGGGTCGGGGCCGCAGCAGGGGTTCTCGGCCAGCCACAGCACCCGCAGGCGAGGCAGGTCCTTCAGGTAGAAGAGCTCGGCCAGGCTGGGGATGCAGTTCTTTCTCAGGTAGAGCTCACTCAGCTGCTGACACTGACGCATGGGCTCCAGGGTTGAGACGCCATTGACACTGTGCAAACATCATGGTTAGCAAAGGACACAATGCCCAGGGCCACTCAGCACCACTAGTATTAACTACAGATACCAGGCAGTGGCCCTGGGAAGGTGTGTGACTATCTGCCCTCTCAGAAGCAGGACAGAAGCAGGCTGTGTGAGTTATGGTCACAGAGGCCCTAAGCTGAGAGGCCTGAGGAAATGTGAAGGTCACTAAAACTGAAGGTGTGGACAGGGGAGACAGGTCAGAGACCAGATCCTCTGTCTTTGAGTACTGTACTTTCACATGTAGGGTATAGGGACCTCTCAAAAGGCCTACGGAGCAAGAAAGGATGTCAGTATAAAGACTAAAGCATGCCTGATTCAGACTATGATCTTTTCAACCACTTGCTACACTTCTGAGAGCTAGACAATGAATAAGGACAGAAGAATCATCAATGACTTTAAGCTGTGGTGTTGGAGAAGAGTACTGAATATCCCATAGACAGCTAAAAGAATAAACACATGTACTGGAAAAAGTACAGCCAGAGTCGTCCTTAGAGGCAGATGGCGAAGCTTCATCTCACATACTTTGGGCATGTTACTAGGAGAGACAATTCTTTGGAAAGGGACATCATGATTGGAAAGGTGGAGGGTCAGCAAAAGAGAGGAAGGTCCTCAACAAAATAGACTGACTGTGACTGCAGCAATGAGCTCAAGTATGTGAAAGATGAGAAGGATGGTGTGAGATAAGACAGGGTTCAGATCTGTTGTTCATAGGGTTGCACTTAGTGGCAACAACAAGAGGGTTTTAAACCAGGAGGTAGGATGCTGCACCCTCTTGACAGGTTGATGAAGAAGCAGACAAATCACACTTTGTTTCAAAGAGACCAGAAAAATGTACCGCAAACAACATACGGAAGCCCTGTGTTAAACAGACACTAAACACTGAACTTTAGAAATCCCTCCCTTAAAATACACAAAGATTATGGTTTCAATTTGGTTCCAAAGAAATTGTGAACAAATCAAAGGAGCAGAAACAAAAAAAGGCATCCAGGCCTAGATGCTAAGGCCTGTGTGGGCACAAGAGTAGTGCAGGCTCATGTCCATGGCCATGATGCTGATGTGATGTGCAGGTGCCAACCCCCAGGCAGCAAGCATCCTCAACTGACAGGGCTGGGCGGCCCTACCCTAGGAGTACTGTCCAAAAGCCTCACCTGCTGGACCCAGAGAGAGTATGCCAAGACTAGGATGCACTTCCTTCCCAGTGTGGGGGATGTTGCTGTCCCATGTAGAGCTAGAAGGTAGGAATCTGGGGACTGTATTGACCTAGGCTGTCTAACGAGAATATTCTTCCCAGAGAATGAAGGATGCCACCACCAGAATCAACATTCACCTAATGATGCAGTTACTGGGGGCAGGTGATGTGCTTGCCAGCCTTGCTGGGTTAGTCTTCCAAGTCATTTCAGTCAGCAGCAGGTGTGAGTCTGAAGCACTTTACCAGAGCAGCCCAGTCTCCCGATTTAGGAATCCACCTGCAGGCACTGGTGGGCAACAACCAGAGGATTCCGGCTATAGTATAACCTGGAACCGTCTTCTAGGACCTGTGCTGAGGGCATCCACAACCACAGGAAAGCAGGCATCAAATGAAATTTCATCCCACTGCTTGGTGGTCACTCAAACATCAGGGCAGCCTGTCCTACCTGGGCTGAATTAAAGCCACTGCCCCAGAGGGTATGGACAATAGCCCTCTGCAGCCTTACTCTGTGCCATAAAGGTGACAAGGGCCTTGCCTGATCACACAGGTGTGCACAGCAGGGACAGGGTACACACTTACACCCTAACTCTACACTGCATACTCTTCTGGCACAACTAAAAGCTATACACTGTATGAGGCAGGATTTTTGTTGTCTTGCCAGGTGAAATTCTAGCTTTGTGGACAATCACAGCTCAAAGAATTAGTTAAAAATCCAACAGCTTACGTGTGCATGCATGCCATTCACCAGGGCAGCTGTTTCTGAGGATCTCTATGGGCCAGGCACGTGGCAGAAGAGAAAATGCCAGCACAGAGAGGTCTCCAGCCTTGCTCACAGTTAGGCAGTCAATGCAGGGAGGACTGGGGCGAGTCTGGCCTGAGCATACGTGTTTGCTTATTCAGTGAGAATGTGCAAATGTGCTGACTGAGCAGCACAGGGCCAGAACTGGGGATGCTGGTCATCCTGAGTGGTCATCGTGCAACAGATATGAATTTGAATGCTGCAAGCCCAGATACGGAATAAGTCAACACAAACATGTCCATCACCCCTGATTATAGAAGGAACCGTGGAGGTGGAGCAGAAGACCCTAAGAGGCAGATATGGAATCAGGAAGTCAGGGCTAGGGTACTGGGGAGGCTCAGAGGGTAGACTGTCACCATCAAGAGGGCTTCATCCACCAGTTAAGGGCTGGGAATGCCTCCAGGAGAGCAAGAGTGCTAGTCAAACTGCAGGGGCCTATGGGTCCTCGGGCATGCCCCCTTTCTACCAGACCCTGATCTCCCAGATTTCCAACTGATGTTTCTTGGTGGCATAGCCCATAGGAAGCTGCACAGCTAACCCAGAGGCGTTGCTTCTCTGGTGGTTTAAATCCATCAGGGACTCTGACAGAGAGAGTTGGGCAATCACTTCCTGTGATTTATAGTCTCTGAAAACCCCCTGGAGGGTCAGCTCCTGTGGGAATGAGAGTTTCTGTTTTCAAACCACATTCTTAAGACAGATATTTAGTACCTCAGGGTGATCACTTCCAGGCTGGGCATCTCTCGGCATATGGAGATCTGAAAACGAAAGGAAAGTTGGTGTTTGACCAATGTTGCTCAATCTACATTACGATAGCATTTCTCTACAAGAGCTTCCCTTTATCAGTACTTCCCTATATCAGAGAGAAGCTGGAATAGTGGCCCACTCAAACTTCAGAGACCTATGGGCCCACAGGCACTTGCTGCACAGTAAATGGGTCTCAGCATGAGGGTTCCACAAACTGAACAACAATCAGACATTTCCACAAACTGAACAACAATCATGTGCTCCCTCTTGTTGATGTTGTGTACCCTCAAGTTGGAACCAACTCATAGTTGACCCACCAGTGGGTTTTCAGAGGTAGTTTAATGAACCGGAAGTAGATGGCCCCACTTTCTCCAGTGGAGCAGCTGGTGGATTTAAACTGTGATGTCTTTGAAATGACAGCACAGCTCCTTACCAAGAGGCCTCCAGGGCTCCCTCTATACCCAGGTAAACACATTCACAGAATCTTTCTTATCACTGCCTGAGGCATGCAGCAGGATGGAGATCCTTCTTGGCAAAAGAACAGAACCTAAAAGAGGGCAAGCTTGGTACTGGCTCTCAGAACATGTTAGAAATATGAATTCATCAGATATGGCAGTGTCCATTCTCTAAACATTTGAATCGGTCACATGTCAGGCATGGTATCCAGTGCTGCCCGAGATCTCCAACCAACATGAGCTCACTGCATAGTAAAAGTATTTCATGTGTATAGATGTGTCTTCTAAATGGTAGTATTTTTGTCTGTTTACTGCTAAATAAGAAGTATTTCAGCCTCAGTAGAAAGCTCAACACACTTTTCTGGACCAGCTCAGGGGCCCAACTGCCTTGCAATTTTGTTTTCATATTACAAAGCAAAGGCAGAGAAATAAGTGTGACACTTCCCTTTCATTCTATAATAGAGTTAAGAAAAGAGAAAGAGGAGGAAGTGCATTCATAGACATGCAGGAGCTCAGGCCTACATAGGTGGAGAAAGTGCGTGGCCAGCCCTTCTTGCTATAAGCTGGGGTTGAGGGTAAGTGAAGCTAGGTGTAGCTGAAGAGTTGAAGTGAGGGTCTGAGAAACCTCAGAACTTGTAAAAAAATTCAACGGACTGCAATTCATGTTCATAAAACAAACGTTCCTCCAACTTAGCATGTTAGAAAAAGGCCAGCCCTGGAATCTGTGCTCCTCCTCTGTGCACATACAGTGAGGGACACAGACTATGTCATTTTTCCATGAATGTTTAAAGGACTGAAACTCAAGGGATCACAGTACAGGGTAGGTTTCTTGAATTATAAAATTGCTCAGTAAACAAAGCTCCAGATTCAGAGCTGTGGGCAATGGGTGCAATTAGTCTTGAGGACAAGACATTTAAGATTAGTGTTTTTTTCTGAAGAAAAGTAGCATAATACTTACATCTGTGAGGCGGCTACCCCTGAGGAAAGAAAAGAAAGATATACTTAAATTTTACTGAACAAAAACAAAAACAAAAAAATTCCCCAAAATGTATGGTAAATGCTCATAAACTTTAAGAGTTTATGATTTTTATGATGCAGTGAGACTTTCTTTACAAAGAAAGCAAGACTTTGTAAAGAAAGTCACTATGTGTTGCTTTGTGTCAACCTGCAAGCCAATTATTGATTAATGTGGACTTTACAAAGTTTGAGATTATGTGCCCATACTTTTTGCATTTCAGGAACTGTTCCTGACAATGAAATCTAAAATGCTAGAGCACACTTTATATTCCATTGTTTCATGTCCAGTTAACATAATACATACATATATAGAAAATATATATATATGTGTGTACACACACATGCACACACACCCCTTTAAAAAAAACCTGTGGTTTTACTTTTCTTTTTCATTATTTTAGAGTCATATCTTTTTTCCTTCTCGTATTTTTCTTAGTTTGCATACATTCATAACATTGTGTCTCATTTTGCTTCATATAGTCTGTGTTTTATATAATCATCCATATACAATGTATTTTATACATTGTATTTTATATAATTAATTACTATTCATCTATGCCATTACCCAATATTTTCAGGTCCCTACTGGTTCTTACCTATTCCTTCAATCCCACTAACCTCTGCTATCCTAGAAAACCCTTTTCCCACCCCTTCTTCCTTTTTCCTTGTAACCATTTATAAACATCTTGCTCAAGTAGTCTATTTTTACAATGGCCTTATACAGTATTTATCCTTATGAGACTGAGAAAGTTCACTCAGCATGATGCTCTCTAAACTCCCCTATGTTATATTTTATGAAATTGTTGTTCCTTAGAACTGCATAATATTCTATTGTGTGAATGTACCACAATTTCTAACATGTTTTTTTTTAAGGCCAAGTTATAATAAAGTTCATCAACCATGTTTCCTCCACCCTACCCTCTAACCCTTTCAAATCTTACACAACAAGATACTTGCAATTTTTTTCTTTTGGTATAGAAGGAAAGGGAAGAGAAACATATTTACTGAGACCTGACTTTCATTGAATTCACTGGAGGTCTTAATTTATTCTTCTAATTTTCCCTGCTTTTGTCAAAGATCTCTTGAAAGTGCTAAAGAGCAAGTGTGTCAGTTTAAAGACTAAGGAGTTCTTGGTCCAAGTTATATTTTAAATATTAAATTAAATATTTTAATACTAAATATTAATTTAAATATTTTAATTCAGAAGAATTTTTGTGGTAGATGAAGAGTATTGAATATTTCAAGGATTGCTAAAAGAGCCAACAAGTCTGAGCTGGAGGAAGTGAAACAAGGGTGTCCCTTAAGGGCAAGAATGGTGAAACTTCGTCTCATATATCTTGAGCAACTTGTTGTCAAGAGGGGCCAGTTCATGGGGAAAAAAGACATGATTCTGGTACAGAGTCAAAGAAAGTGAAGAAGACCACCACAAAAAGATAAACAATTCAATTGAAAAATGGGCACAGGATCTGAAGAGACACTTCACCAAAGAAGACATTCAGATGGCCAACAAACACATGAAGAAATGTTCAAAATCCCTAGCTCTAAGAGAGATGCAAATCAAAACAACTATGAGATATCATCTTACCCCAGTCAGAATAGCAAAATTTAACAGAGCAGCAAGCAACAAATGCTGGCAAGGTTGTAGAGAAACTGGAACCCTTATTCACTGTTGGTGGGAGTGTAAAATGGTGCAACCACTATGGAAAGCTGTATGGTGCTTTCTCAAAAAGTTGCAAATAGAGATACCATTTGACCCAGCAGTTCCACTCCTGGGAATATACCCCAAAGAGACCATAACCGACATCTAAGCAGATATATGCACACCCATGTTTATTGCAGCTTTATTCACAATAGCAAGGAGTTGGAAACAACCTAAGTACCCATCAACAAATGAATGGATAGAGAAGCTGTGGTATATTCATACAATGGAATACTATGCTGCATTGAAAAACAAGGAACTCATGCAATATTATTCAAAATGGATGACCCTGGAGGACATTATGCTTAGTGAAGTATCTCAGTGACAAAAGGACAAATACTGCATGGTGCCACTGTTGTAAAACAGGACTGACATCTGGGTTGGGGGGAGACTGAGAAAGATGGGATAAATAATGTATACTGCATTGAAACAGATGAGGGAGAAAGCCGCTTAAAAGGTATATATGATTAGGTATTACTGTCATGACAGGCGTCCAGAATGAAGGCTGTATAGTGGAGTGGACCTGGGGGGAGAGATTGTAGAATAATGAAAGAATTTTTCTTTTACTTTTCAAAGAGAAGAGTGAATTTGGGAGGTGGGGAGGGAAGGGGTCACAGCCAACTGGATGGTACTACACAGTAACAATAACCTCAACAATACTGTGAAGCAAATGTTAGCATTCTTTTTAATAAATGTTAAAGTCTGACTGTAAGGAAGAGCTTAAATATAATGTAACATGTTTAAGACAATGAAACTAATCAGTAGTGGAATTCAGATTTGTGACCAAATTTGTCTCATACTAAAGGTTTGTTCTTTGTCTTTTACTGTTTAGGCCCAGTTTCGGTGAGGTGACTCTGAGCAGGACCGCCCTAAGGCTGTAATTGTATGGAAGATGGATTCAAATCACTTTTCATAGTAGTCTAACACTTCAACACTGTGAAAGCAGGACTCCTTCCCTTAACATGACTCAGGAATTTTTATGCTTTGGGGCAAAATAATGGAGGATAGGGAGACAAATGCTTAGAAAGCAGAGTTTTATTTCGAATGGTTTCTGCCGGTGAAGGGACTTGGTGCCAGGAAGTATAAGATAAAGGGGTAGGTTAGATAGTCTTCCTAACCCCCTTTCTTGTATTTTCAGGGTTTGACTTTGCTGCTCTTGTCAAGGTTTGATTTATTGTTTGAAGTCAGCCTTTCCAGTGAGTTTTCAGAGGCTGTAAATCACACAGGGGATTGTCCATCTTTTTATCTAGGAGGAGCTAGCTGGTGGATTCAAACCATCAGCCTCTGATTTGGCATTGCAACTCCTAACCCACTAGGTCACCAGAGATCCCCTACATTTGTGCATGCTTAGTTCAGAAGATAAAACTAAAGTGCTTTGTGCAACAATGAATATTTTTTAAGAAAAGTGAACTGTGGAAGGGGGAAAGGAGAGAGATGGGTAAAATGTGCAACATAATGAATGAAAATATAAATTTCCCGTAAACTTTTGTTAAAATAAAAAAATTATAAACAAAAAAAACCTCCCTAAAACAACTACAGTGCTCGAGTAGTGAAAAGGGTCCTTCTCCTATTAGCCAAAAGGCTGGCTGTTCAAGTCCACCCAGAAATATGTTCAGGAAGAGGTCTGGCAATCTGCTCCCAAAAGGGCTGCAATAAGCTCAAAGGCAACAAACAGCAGGCCTGACTGTTCAAATAACTGACAAAGTTAACCACAAATAATTTCCTGGCCGATTTTCCATAAAATCTGATCCATCTGATACCTAGAGGTACTGAAGAACAGTATCAATAAACAGTATCAGTTGATTTACTTTGGAGGACAGAGAAGATTTAACACAGTGGCCCACAGGGCAGATGGCTGACCTCCCTGACTGACAAAGGAATCTTTCTAAAAGGCCAAATTCAAAGGCTCAACATGTGACTTATCAAACAAGTCTTAGAAAGCCTGAAATAGGATTACTGTTTCTCCCTGCCCTGAGAATGGAAGGTAAATTTGACTAAATAGTCTTTCCAAAATAAAGAAATGCATCACTGAAAACAAATGACAGAAGGAAAGTTCTGGCAAGATATGCCAGGGTAGAGAGAAATTTTAACCGACACACTGGAGCTCAGACACCTGTTGGCTGAAGTCAGCTAGAGGAAAGGATCACTCCCCACCCAAGCAGGCTGTCTAGCTCTCAGGGCTCCAGTGACCACCAGTTGCTGATCTTTCAAACCTCAGCCTCAAGCTACTTTCTCTGAGAAGTGCTTCTGATACTCCCACGCTCCAGGTAGCCCTGGCTCCTCCCTCCAGTGGCTGTTCTGACACGCTGGTGGTACCTGTACTGCCTTCCCGTCACTTCCCAGAACAGCACAGCTTCTAGGGCCAGATCCCATCCATATACACAACGACATGCACGCTTCCTGCTGGCAGGTGCAGGGAGTCAGCTCTGACTCAGGTATAAGAGAACTAAGAGCTGCCTGTCCATGCTTACTGCAGCCTTAGTTTCTGAGAGCCAGTTCAATGCCCCTGGAAAGGTGGTAATCAGCTATTTTACTAAAACGCGAGCCTCCAATGACTGTTGGCAATTTCATGTATCACGCTTATTCAGAGGGCCTGCACTAAAGGTATTTAAGAGCCAGGCTACTTGGCTATAAGGAAAGGGAGCATGTCTGGGTCCCAAACCCTCAGGAGGTCGTCAACGTCCTGGAAGGCCCTAGTCCGCAGCCACCTGGCCTTCAGGCAGCACCTCGGGCAGCCCGGCCAGACGCGATTCGCTAGGATCCCCTAGCACCCTGGCGGAGATGCCGGAAGACCGCAGGGGCCTCACCAGCAGTTAAGCTTCCGCACACTGTCCAGCTCCGAGGCTTTGGCCCGGGACAGCACCATCTTCCGAGTTAGCTTCATGGCGGCGGCATCCGCCGGGCCCTGAGAGGGAACAGACCGGTTCGACTCTTGTGAAGCGCCACTGGTTCCGGGTCCGCGCCGCGTCTCCAGGGGCGGGTCGTGTTGTCAGGGGGCGGGGCGCCGCTGAAGCGCAGGGCGCCTGAGGCTTCCGCCGAACGCGCCTGGCCACGCCCCTGCCCTTCCCCGCCCTGCCCTGTCTTTGGTCATGCGCATGCGCAGAGGATCGTTTCTGCGTGCTAGGTCGGAAATGTGATGGTTTTACGGGTTTTGTGACGATAGACTCTGCTGCTCTAGCTTTTTCTTGTTAGGGTTTTTTCTTTTTTCTGTTTGTTTATTTTTTGTTTGGGGTTTTAAAAAATTTTATTATTTTGTTTGCGTGTACCTTCAAATCAGATCTGACTGGTACAGGAGGAGGTCCCTCCTCCAGCAGAGCATCTGGTGGATTTGAACCGCATACCTCTGGAATTGCAGTGCAGCAGCTTCTTGCCACTAGATCACCAGAGCTCCCTCTAGCTGCTTGTTGTTATGTTGTGGAATTGATTTTTATTTAGAATAACCTCATGGCAAGGACATGTTGCAAGGAGGGACAGGTCCTTGGAGAGGGACATCATGCTTGGGAGGGTGGAGGGACAGCACAGAAGGGGAAGGCCCCCCTATGAGGTGGATTGATTCAGTGACTGGGGTAATCAGGATGGGAATGTCAGAGACAGTGCGACTGGCACAGGACAGAGCAGAGTTTAGGGCTGTTGTACATAGGGTCGCTATGAGTCGCAAGCGACTCTAGGGCACATAACAACAACATGCACAACAGAAGGAAATGCTGCTGAGTCCTGCGGCTCCCACAAAATATTTGTTATGTTTGAACCCAATATTGGAACCACTTGTGAACCTCCCTCATTGAGAGTCTTTTTTTTGCACCTAACTTTCTACTTGATCAAAGGAGCGCTCTGAGTGTAGTGTATTTTGTTCGCTTTGAGCTGCTATCCTTAAAGTCAGTGGTTCCAATCCACCAGAGGCTTCGCTGTGGCCTCCTCCCTTAAAGGTTCAACTCCAACTAACTGTTGTGGAGTCAGTTAATTTTATAAAACACGATGAATGAGAATGCTTTTATGAAATACAATGTATACGAATTTTGTAGGCAAATCAATACAAAAGAATTTTTTTTTAAAAAAACAACAAAACAAACCTCAGTAAGAGAGTCTCCATTGCATTTCCAAGACTGTATGTAAATCAGAGGAAACTACTTGTGTTTGTCCCAGGGAGCCACTGGTAGATTAAAAAAATGCCAGAGTCCTGCGATGTTTGTATTAGTAGCAGTTCTCTAAGGATTATGCCACCAGAATTCTCCTTTCCTTAAAGAGTTTTGTTGTGTATCATAGAGACAGAACTGACCCATAGCTGATCTTCCAGCAGGTTTTCAGAGGCAGTAAAGTCCATGGGAGATTTTCCATGTTCCTCACTCAGTGCAGTTCGTAAATACCTTTGCGTCAGCAGCATAATTCCTTACCACTAAGCCACCCAGAGCTTTACCCGCTCTGTAAAAATTACAGTGTAGGAACTAGCTGACTTGGAATCCACTGAAAGCAGTGGGCTATTTCTATTTTACTAAAGCGAGTTCTGGTGGGTTCTAATCCACCAGCCACTCCTGGGAGAAGGATGGGCAATCTCTGCCCGTTTTGCTGCCTTGTAAAACCTGTTGAGGGGAACTCTGGTAGCCTAGCGGCAAGAAGCTGTGCTGCAATCCTGAAGGCATGAGGTTCAAATCCACCAGATGCTCTGCTGGAGAAGGTGGGGCAATCTCCTCCTGTACCAGTTGCATCTACAGTGCACAACAAAAAACCAAACCAAACCTGTTGGAAGGCCAGGTATGAATTATTTCAAACCCTACTATGCATAACAGCAAACATGATGATGTCTTTCTTAAGGGACTGACAGACAGGTCCTTCCTGATAACATGACCAAAGCATATGACAGTATTGCCAGGGAGACACTGCTTTTCAAAGGGGCAGAAACTTTATCCCATTAGCAAAAATGACGAAGTGGGAGACTAGAATTTTTTCCACACAAGTGGAATATTTATTAAAAGACAAAATAAAAGTTTTACAAATGGAAACATGGTGTGGCAGGAAAAACAACCCACACCACAACTTCGAGAGCAGAAAAAAAATGCAGTTACAAGGAGATAATAGGTGGGCAGGGGTTTCATGTTTATTCATAAAGAGAGGTGGGGAATTCCAAGAAATGGGTTGCATAGATAGAGTTATGATCATTAAATGTGTAGGCATCTGGTCCCTCAAAATGGAATCTGCTGCAGAGACCTCTGGGTTAAGAGACAGCACTTATTAGGGAATGTTGCTCTTGGGCTACAGCACTGTCCTTTGGTTTGAATCTTTCTCTCAATTGTTAGATGCTGTTGAATCAACTAGGACTCATAATGCTCCTATAAACAATGGATCTGAACCTTGTCCTATTCTGAGCCATCCTTATCACCTCTGATATGTTTGAGTCCAATATGATAGTTACTATGTCAATGCTTCTCATTGAGGGTCTTTTTCTCTCTTGCCAACCTTCTACCTTTTAAGCATGATCTTCTTTTCTGCTCCCTCCTAATAACCTGCCCAAATTATGTGAGACAAAGCTTTACATTCCTTGCTTTTAAGGAACACACTGGCTGCACTTTTTAGAAGACATATTCATTTATACTTCTGGCAGTCCATGGAATATTCAATACTTTTATCCAAAAGCACAAGTCAAAGGCATCAATTCTTCTGTCATCCCTAATCATTGCCTAACTTTCAAGTCCATAATAAGTAATTGAAAAGATCATGACTTGAATCAGATGCACCTTAGTCTTTAAACTGACGTAATTTCTTCCTAATACCTTGGAGCGGTCTCTGACAGCAGGTTTACATAATGCAATGTGTCTTTTGCTTTCTTGACTGCTGGTGCAGTAGTGCATGTGCCCCATCCCATAGTAAGTGCTTCTTAACCCAGACTTCATTAATAGATTTCATTTTGAAGGATGTTTTCTGGTTTGAAGCTTTTTCTCAATTGTTGTTAGATGCCTACATATTTAATGATCACAACATCAGCTATGTGAACCCATTTCTTCCCCATCTCAGCAGTTTAGTCAAAGCAGGTCAGCACTTGGCAGTAAATGGTGCTTCTGGCAAGAAATTGATCTGACACTTCTAGGGCAAGACAGGATGCTCAAAGACAGCATCTGATTAGTAACTTAGATAAGACTGTTTATCAGGTTCTGTGGTTTCAGTTTTGATTAGTATTGAAAGAAAAGGGGAAAACCCGCCTTTCTGCCTGCTTGATTGCATTTTACTTACCCCTTTTTGGGAGACAGCTCTTGAACCTTATTGTTGTGTACTGTCTTAGGACTGATCCATAGCCAACCCTCCAGCAGGTTTTTAGAGGCAGTTAATCACACAGGAGGAGATTGCCCATCTTCCTCCCACAGAGCAGCTGGTGGATTTGAACCCTGTTGGCTTCAGGATTGTGGTGCAGATTCTTTTCTTTTTTTTTTTTTT
>NW_006399978.1:4222600-4243295 GCF_000299155.1 Elephantulus edwardii | reverse complement strand
ACCATCGCTTCTTTTAATTAAGAATAAAATTTTTATTTTATGCTAGTTTACTTACAAAGTTTGTACACATTGTTTTATTTTCTTTTGATTTTTTTAAGTTTTATACTGACTTGTTTACTTACAAACTTCGTATGCATTGTTTTTCACACCAGGTGTTTCCCCTTTCCTTTACCCAACCCTCCCTCCACCCATCAAATACACACACACTCCAGCCCATCATCACCCCTCTGCTCCCTCGGATTCTTATACACATTCTACACTAAAGGTCTTCTGCAGTATTTGTCTTTATGAGATGAGTTAGTTCCCTTAGCATAATGCTTTCCAGTCCCTCCCAAGTTAAGTAGTGATTTACAAAATCATTGTTCCTGTGTGTTGCGTAGTTAGTATTCCATCATGTGAATGCACCATATTTCTCAATCCATTCGATTGTGGTTGGACATTTGGGCTGTTTCCATGTTCTTGTGATAATACCACAAATTAAAGGCATGGGTATATGATTTTTTTAAAAAAACAAAATTCACATTTTATTCAGATTGAAATAAACTATAAAAAATTTATTTTCTTCACCAAAAATAACAGTAATAATTTCTGTATTATTCTAGATAAACCACAAAACACTTGTTTTTGTAGATTTCCCAGGCTTTGCTTATAAATTAAGGTGAGGCAGTAGATATAATCATGAAAAAATACTGAAGTTATCAGCTGTTATTGTTCATAGCCTTACAGTCTATTTAGATCATGAAAGAAATGCTCACTATATACCTGCCAAAAGATTTATGAAGGTGTAGGCTCAACAAAGGAATGTAAACAGCAGCAAATCGACTTATAACAACTATAGTAAGTTCTTCCATTCACACTTCAACTGTAATTTGTTCTTTAGGTTCATATGATAAAGACAATCGTGCTTGGGAGGGTGGAGGGACAGCGCAGTAGGAGAAGACCCTCTATGAGATGGATTGATTCAGTGACTGGGGCAATTGGGATGGGTGTATCAGAAATGGTGCGATTGGCACAGGCTGGAGCTGAGTTTAGGGCTGTTGTACATAGGGTCGCTATGAGTTGTAAATGACTCAATGGCACATAACAACAACAACAACAAGAACACTAAAATCTATGTTTGGCAAGTTCATAGTTTGCATCACCCTGGTAATTTTCTTAATTGTCCATTACAGCTTTTTAAAACTCCCACTAACCAATGATGAGTCGTAAGATTCATTGTAACATTTTATAAAATATATTCCTTACTCCCACACCTCCACAAAATGTATCTCTTAAAAGAGCTGTAAGTAAAAAAAAAAAAAAAAAAGAGCTGTAAGTCAACACCTGATGATAATTGGATCCCTGGTGATAATAAATGCATGTCTAAAATGACTTAACTTAAAAAGTTCCAGAGTACCACCAAAGACATGACAAAGAAACAAAGCGAGGCACTTTCACTGCTATCTTCTGGAAGAACAGGTATTTTTTCAAAGCATGAGAATTCAAAGAGGAGCCATTTAAATAGGTAGATTATAAATGGCTGATATGTCCAGTCATTAGGTGTACAAAGTTATTCCATGATTATGTATGTGGTCAACATAAACCTTCCAGCTTTTGTACCAAATATAAAATATAAGAAAAACCCATTTTAAAACAGTCCCTTAGGTATTTTCAGCAGTTTCTGAGTTACCTATCAGAAGCTCTGATTTAGTTGTATAGAGTTTAATATATGTGTCCACCATTAAATCTAGATCATGTTTTATATCAAAAGTAATGTTGGTCGGTCAGGCAGATGAAAGGCTTCATAAATGGTGGATGAAGCTCTATATCTTTTCCTCTGTGTTTCCACTTGATTGTCACCCAATGAAGCTCGTCAGACAGCGAGTCAGGATTGGGTAAGTCACTCCTGTACCTGTCAGCATCGTGTTCCTCTGATGTATTGAACTTGAGCTGCTCCATGATGGAAGGGACCAGAGTTAAGCATTTAAGAGCTCTGAGGTGCTGTTCTGAGAATATATCTTGAGGTTCCTGAATAATGTACTCCACAGTTGGGACACTCAGGGTTTCTAATAACTCTCTGAGGTTAGCTGAGAACCCAGGTTATCCTGCTGAGCTCGGCAGAATTTCCCAGGGAGTTTCATCTGAATGTCAAGTTTGGGTGCCAAATTTGTGACTTCCTTAAACCAAAATTCATGATAAACTTTAATATTTTCCATCACTTCATTTAGTGAATGGAGCACTGCAGTCACGGTGCGGGCAGCAAAGGAGACATCAGAGGTCTGACCCTGCAGATTTCCCCCAAATGCTCTTGTAAAAGACAAGACATTTTTAAGAACAACAATTGTAGCGATGAAATAAAAATCTATTATTGCTCTACAGAGTACAAAGGCTCGGCCAGCTATGCAATTATTCCATCTAACACTTGTGTCATTATTTATATCATCTAAACATAGAACAAGTACTTGCAAGAGGTCCACTAAGATTTCATGCCGGCCTGTCCACTGAGAATGGCAAATTTCCTTCAGTTCATTACCCCCTTCTTAACTGTTCTGAAAAAGACCAGAAATTACGTTGTCAAGTTCTAAAAGCAGTTGTGGTGATCGATGGAAGAAAGAACAAACTTCCTCAATTGTTCCCAGTGCAACAGATACTCCCATAACAGGTACAGATTTTGCCAACCACATATTTAAGGCACAGGAAGAACAGAGTGTGTAGATGGCTTGAGGATATTTCTCTAAAAGTCTGGAAGCGACAACCTTTATCTTGGAAGAAAATCCACTGGACACGATGTAAACCTGGCCACGACAGTACTCCGTATTTAATCCCCATTTTCCAGTTATCGTACTGTGAAATTTCACAGCCAAACTCTCCACATCTGCTTCGTTAGGAAGGAAGCCCACAGATTCCTCTCTCAGATTATGAGATCCATCCACAAACCTCACCAACACAGGCACATGCTCTTCCCCTGCAGTGTCCACCACATCGTCGGTGATAAAGGAAAAGAAATGGGAGTCTCTCACTTCCTTGAGAGTATCTTCCTGAATGCCAGCTCTCACAGATCTCGAGCATCTGTTTCTGCGGGGTTTTAGAACAGAACAATGTGTTGACGACTGTTATCTAAAAGTGCCTTCTCAAAACCTCTTCACCAGAATTTATCCCGCACTCCAGCAGAGCTTGAAAGTTATCAGGAGTAAAGAGACCATCTGGGATTTCATCAGTTTCATGACCATCCAGAGGTATGTTCTGCTTTCCCATAAGAATCAAAATTCAAATAAAGATTTTAGGTATTCTTTATTTTCTTCCTCTTCAAGGGTTAAAGGCAAAATGTCTTCATCCTGTTCTTCACCACCTTCTTTTGCACTGAGGTTCTGAACGTTGCTGTTGTTTGTTTCTTTATGTGTTTGCTGTTGGTCAGAAGTTTCATCAGTTTTTTTTCTGTCTCAGTGTCCTGATTTCCTCTTCACTCAATTCTTTTATTCATTTTCTGTGTCTACTATGTGGATTGTTCAGATGACTGGTAAGATCAAATATTGTCGGTACAGCATTATCTTGAAGAACTGTCCTATAAGGACTAGTTCTACATACAGATCATGGAGGTCTCAAAGTGTTTGGCACATAACCGATAATGTTTATTAAGCTGATCAGGTGTTTTATCTTCTAAGTCAGCTCTCCTACAATTCTTCACCCACTTCTGACATCTGGCCGGATCCCACGGGAACCTGAAGAAGGCCAGGTCAGACTGCGTCCTCTTCCACGTGCAGCTGAGGATAGCACAGACGTTCAGCATCATCGCCCACCCGCCTGCTGGCCAGTTCTCCCATCACCCCCTCCTCAGGGCAGCCCGCCCGCTCGTTGGGGCAGGGGAAGGGGAGCCAGGCCGGCTGGCCGGCTCAGCAAGGCCACCGTGCAAAAGGTTGGTATATGATTTTTTTATTCAATTCTTCTTTGATCATCCTTATTAATTGTCAACTTTTAGATGCATAGGAAGCAATTGAAAATACCAGTTATTTTAAAATCAGGCACACCTTATTCTTCAGACTGACATCCTTGCTCTTTAGAACTTTGGAGAGTTTCTTGACAGCAGGTTTTCCCAATACAACACATCCTTTGATTTCTTGATGGTTGCTACCGTAATTGTTTATCTTGGATCCAAGTGAAATGAACTTGCTGCCAACCTCAATCTTTTCTCCATCTCTCATGAAGTTGCATATTGGTCCAGTAGTGGGGATTTTTGTTTTCTTGATATTTAAATGTAAGTCATATAGAAGGCTGTAGTCTTTGGTCTTCTAAGTGTTTCCAGTCCTCTTCACTTTCTGCAAGCAAGGTTGTGCCAGCTGCATAAAGTAGATTTTTGATGAGTGGTTGTGGGAAGGATTCTCATTTATTTGAAGATGATGGTGAATTCATGTATTTGCAAAGATTGAGTTGTAGGTCCAAGTATTGTAGTTTTAAGTTATGTCAGTGTGTCTAAGCTGCATTTTCCAGAATTCTCTTCCCTATATTAGGGAGCTCTGGTGTCTTGGTGCTAAGGAATTGCTCTACCAACTAAAGGGTACATGGTTCAAATCCATAAGTTGCTTCATGGAATAAATAAAGATTGGCCATCTCCTCCTGTATGATTTACTGCCTCTGAGGACCCACTAAAGGGTCAGTTATGGGTCAATTATGATTTGATGGTACAGAAAAACTATAACATACAGCTCCAGGGTATACTTTACTATCAAAGAAATTTATATATTTGGAAGGTAATGATGTAGTCCCTTGAACCCTAAAGTTTGCCAATCTTTTCTTTCTTTCTTTTTTTCATTAGAAGCATCTGTGCTCTTCTTCCTGAAGAGATTAGCCTTGCTTTGCCTGAATGCTGGTAATAGCCCACAGTAAGGTGAGTTTCTAGAAGAACTTGGTTCTCCTCAGGACCACACCACCATTCTCACTCTTTCTGGCCCTTGACCAGACTAAAGAGGTAGAAGGCTTCAGGAATTTGGGTACCAGATGTGACCCTGGTGCTGATGCCAAGAGAATGACAAGATCTGGCAAGTTTACACAAATGGAACCCGTGGGATATGTGTGGGAATGGATGCCCAAAAGATGGGTTGGCGTGAAAGGAGTATCATGTTGGCTGGGCCCAGTCATGTTGACTGATAGTGGCCCACCAATCAGAGGTTGATTTCAGGGTGTCAGTGTGAGTGGCTGGGGGTGAATCTCACAGTTGAGACTGAACCCAGAGGGCAGCAAATGGAGTTAATAGAAGAATGCCTTTGATATTAAGGAAGAGATACCTCAAGCTAGATGCTGCAGGGGATCTGTCTCCGGAGGTGGCCCAGAGGGTGCACCCTGTCCAGGGCTTCAGGAAATGCATTGCTGAGGGGAAGACTGGTGTCCTTGAAGAGCTCTTTGGCACCACTTCTCTGCAGACAAGAATGACAACAGGAATTGTCATTGAATTAAGCTCCTCAATTCAAGGGGATGATGAGTTCCCAGAGTGACAGTGTACAGAGATAATATAAAATCTATGGACAATATTAAGATGGTTACTGAAATGGCAACAGTGGCAATGTTATTCTCTGAAGGCTTGATTCATGGAGGTCTTAAAAATTCTACAGTCATTAAGTTGGTTCCCAACTCTCCACTGGGGTTTTGAGGCTGTGAAAATTTTAGGAGGATACTGCCCATCCTTCTCCCAAGTACAAGAATATGACTTTCACTTAATTGCACTCATGCAGAACCTATGCACGGAACAAGAAACAGTAGTTCAAGCAGAATGTGGAGATATCACATGGTATGGAATCAGGAAAAGTTTGCATCAGACTGTATCCTTTCACTCTATTTCTCCAATATATATACCGAACAAATAATGTAACAAGTTGGACTATGTGAACACTGTGGCATAAGGTTTGGAGGAAGCCTGAAATCTAAAAATGAGATAACCTTGCTTGCTAAAAGTGAAGATGACTTTAAATATTTGCTGAAGAAGGTCAAAGGCCACAGCCTTCAAAACAAAATATATACCCCAACATCAAGAAAACAAAAATCCTCACATCTGATCAGTAAATAACATAGTCAAAACCAGAGATTGACGTGGCTAAAGATAGAATTTTCTTGGGTCCACAATCAGTGTCCACATGTTGCTTTGGGCAGATCTGCTGCTAAGTACCTTTTAAAATGCTGAAGAGCCAGGATGTTACTTTAAAGCCGGATCCCGACCGTGGTATTTTCAGCTACTTCATAGGCACTGGAAAACTGGACAATGAATAAGGTATACTGCATACTGATGAAGAATTGATGCCTTTGAATTGTGATATTGGTGGAAATTATTAACTACACCACAGACCAAAAAGTGTTGGTTTGTTTTTTTTTAGGGTACAGCTGAATGATCTTTAGAAAGGTTGGGGAGACTTCATCCCAAGAACTTTGGGCATGTTATTAGGAGGGACAAACATTATGCTTGGCAGAGTTGTTGTTATTGTTGCTATGTGCCGTCGAGTCGCTTGCGACTCACAGCCCTAAACTCTGCTCTGTCCTGTGCCAATCGCACTGTCTCTGACACTCCCATCCCGATTATCCCAGTCATTGAATCAATCCACCTCATAGAGGGCCTTCCCCTCCTGCGCCGTCCCTCCACCCTCCTAAGCATGATGTGCCTCTCTAAGGACCGGTCTCTCCTCACTACATGTCCAAAGTATGTTAGACGGAGCCTCAGAATCCTTGCCTCCAAGGAGCCACCCGGTTTAACCCTTTCCAGGACGAATCTGTTTGTTTTCCTAGCAGTCCATGGTGTTCTCAATACTCTTCTCCAGCACCACAGCTCAAAGGCATCGATTCTCCTTCTATCCTCCTTGGTCATTGTCCAACTCTCTGATGCATAACAAGTGATTGCAAAGACCATGGCCTGTACCAGACACACCTTAGTCTCCAGAGAGACACCATTACTCTTCAGTACTTTGGAGAGGTCCCTAACAGCAGACTTTCCCATGGCAATGCACCTTTTAATTTCCTGGCTACTGGTGCCAAGACTGTTGACTGTGGAGCCAAGCAAACTAAAGCTGTGTACAATCTCAATCTCTTCACCATCCATCCTGATGGTGCCAATTGGTCCAGTGGTGAGAATCTTTGTCTTCTTGACATTGAGCCTCAATCCATATTGGAGGCTGCAGTCCTTGACCCTCTGCAGCAGGCGCTTCAGGTCCTCCTCAGTTTCAGCAAGCAGGGTTGTGTCATCTGCATAACGTAGATTGTTGATAAATCATCCCCCAATCTTGACCCCACATTTCTCCTGCTTGGCAGAGTAGAGGGTAAAAAAAAAACTCTTCAGGGAGGTAGATTAACACAGTGACTGCAATAGTGGGAATAGCAATGCCACCACCAAAAATGTGAGGATGGCACAGAACCAGGCAGTGTCTTGTTCTGTGTACTGTAAGTTGGGACCAACTTGATGACATCTAACAACAACAATACCAAAAATGAATCCAGAATAAGATCCTGGCCCTTTGGACAGTTTGCCCTTGGCCGCTTCTGTGTCTGCTCTTGGTGGCTCCCTGGCTCCCAGCCTGTTCCTCTCCTTTCTTTCTCTTCTCTAAGCAGCCATTTGCGTTATTGCTCTGCTCCTGTATATTATTCACGACCATAGAGCGCTGATGCAAAGCAGTCACATTCTTTTTCCCTTTTCCCCATTGCCACCTTTTCCTAAGTTGTCAGACCAGGGAGATTTTTGTCCTGCCTGTAGTCCATCTTGTGCAAAAGTTCTTCAGCTTAGTGTCTCCTTCATCCAAGCTTAAAAACCCACTCTCGGCCACAATTAGACCTCGCTGGGTTCTTGGTTTATGGCCCAATGATTATTTTTATGAGAAGGACATGTCATAATTGCAGTTACGATGATATCTTGCAGACAGGGTATGGCCTTCTTGAGAACCTGTGGTCATCACTGGAAGGGAAGGAGCCAAGCTGAGGCCATGTGGCTACAGTGGTTTCATTAGAGACAGTCAAGCTAAAGCCTGTTCATCCACAACTTCACCTGAAATGACATTCCAGGGAGGCTTTGGGCAGCTTCAAACACACACCCCACCCATCCGTGCCACTGGTTGGGCCACTCTGCAGTTATTACTAAAAATGGAATTTTAATTGCCCTGCATATGATCATAGTCAAAGAGATGATTCTTGGGCTATGCAGTTCCCCTGAGAAGCAACCCTGGGCTTGGAGGTTGTACATAGTCACTAACTACCATCTATTAATGTAAGAAGCTCTACTTCTTTGGCTTATTAACTAGGGTCTACGTGGCCTTTCTAGGGTTGCAGGTTGTTACAATAACCAAGCTGACCCATGCAATGGAGCCCTTCCTAGCAGTTAGGTCATGGACAGAGTCCTTGTTCTGGGCCTCCCTGGAGCTTGCAGTCCAGCAGGAAGAGAGCCTCAGCATGGTAGGCACTCTCAGTGCTCCCTTTCTTCAGATGCACAGTTCTCACTGCTTTGGGAGGAGAGGAAGCTCAGCTACAAGTGTATGTTTTTGTGCTTGGAAATTAGCAAGTGTTACAATTTCAGCCACTTACTATGCTTCTAAGAGCTGGACAAGGAATAAGGATGACAGAGGAAGAATTGATCCTTTTGAATGTGGCATTGGAGAAGAGTACTAGATATTTCATGGACTGCAAAAAGAACAGAGACGTCTTGGAGAAGTGCAGCCAGAGTCTCTTTTTAGGCAGATGATAAAGCTTTGTTTAATATACTTTGAGCATGTTGCTAGGATAGGCTTTTCCTTGGAGAGGGACAACATGCTTGGGAAGGTGAAGGGACAGTGCAGGAAAGAAAACCTCTCATCCGAGTGTCTTGACAATGTAACCACAACAATGGGCTTGAGTGTGTCAGGCATTGTGAGGATGGCATGGAATGAGACAGGGTTCAGATCTGTTGGTCATAGGGTGGCTGTGAGTCTTATTCTACTCGATAGCACCTAAAAACAACAACAGTTTCAGGACAGCTGCCTGGCTGGCTGCTGGAAGAGGTCCATATTTGTACTCATTCCCAAGAAAGGTGATTCAACAGAATGTGGAAACTAATGAACAATAGAATTAATATCACATGCAAGCAAAATATTGCTGAAGCTCAATCATCCAAAAATGACTAGCACAATATCTTGATAGAGAACTATCAGAAGTTCAAGATGTGTTTAGAAGAGACCAAAGAACCAGGGATTTTATTGCTAATGTCAGATGGGTCCTTGTGGACAGCTCTGCATAGTGATAGCCGGGCTGTCGCTGAGATCAGAGTCCAGGCAGCACTGAGCGCCCTCTGCAAACAGAGAATTCTGCCCAGCCCCCTGGAGGAGATGCTGGATGCCCTCTGCAAACAGAAGGTTCCTCCCAGCCTCCCACTGGAGGGGAGGCCGTGTCTGAACTTTGGTCTTAAAGATTAAGTTTACCCATTGTTATGGCAACACTTAAGAATAAGAAAAATATAGCTTCGTGAGATAGAATTATTATTATTATTATTATTATTATTATTATTATTATTATTATTATTATTATTGGCTTAAACAAAATAAAAACCATAGGGAGACTAAGAAAGGGGCCTTTTCACAGCACCAAGCTGTGAGAGGGCCTCTGCCTCAGACTTCCTCTTTTTCAGAATTCATTTCCCCGTGTCTCCACTTTCTTTCTGCATCCAGTTAACAACAGGTCCTTACTGAAAGCAGAGAATAACAGATACATGTCTATTTGTGCTTTATTGACTATGCAAAGGATCATATGTTTTGGATCATAACAAATTAGGGCTAACATTGAGAAGAATGGGAATCTCAGAACACCTGATTGCGCTCATGTGAAATCTAAACCTAGACCAAGAAGTTGTTATCCAAATAGAGCAAGAGAACACTTGTTTTGTGCTTTCGAGTTGCTTGCAACTCATACAGGCCCTATGTACAATAGCCTTGCAACCTGCTCTATCCTGTGCCAACTTCACTGTCTCTGACACACCTACCCTTTTTACCCGAGTCTCTGAATCAATACATCTTATGGATGGTCTTCCTCTCTTTCTCTGTCTCTTCCAAGCATGACTTTGCATCCCTTTCCAAGGACTGGTTCTTCCTTGCAACATGCCCAAAGTATGTCAGATGAAGCTTCAGCATCCTTGCCTCCGAGGGGCAGCCTGGTTTCACCCTCTCTAGGATGAACCTGTTTGTTCTCCTGTCAGTCCTTGGTGTATATTCAACACTCTTTTTCAGCACCACAGCTCAAAGGCATCAATTCTCTTTCTATCATCACTAGTCATTGTCCAGCTTTCTGCTGCAAGCAAGCAATTGCGAAGACTATGGCCTGGATCAGGCGCACCTCACACCACACAATTTAAAATTAAGAAAAGTGTGCATCATTGTTGTATCCTTTCCCTTATACCTATTCAATCTGTATGGTGAGCATATAATTTGAGAAGCTGGACTCTATTAAGAAGAATGCAGCATCAAGACTGGAGGAAGACTCGTGAATAACATTGTACAGATGACACAACCTTGCTTGCTGAATGTGAGGAGGTCTTGAAGTACTTGCTTCAGAAGATCAAAGACTAAAGCCTTCAATATAAATTACATCTCAACATCAAGAAAACAAAAATTCTTACCACTAGACAAATAGGCAACCTTGTGATAGATGGAGAAAAGACTGAAATTATCAATGATTTCCTCTAACTTGGATCCAAAATCAACACCCTTGGTACCAGCAGTTAGGAGATCAGGAGATGGACAGTACTGGGAAAGACTGCTGTCAGAGACCTCTCCAAAATCCCGAAGAACAATAATGTCAGTTTAAAGATTGATTCAAGCAGTGGCCTTTCTAATCAGCTGCTATACAATTGAGAGCTGGACAGTGAATAAGGATGACAGAAGAATCAATGTCTTCAGTTGTAGTGTTGGAGAAGAGTACTGAATATCCTATAGACTGCCAAATGCCAAATGAACAAACAGAAATTTCTAGGAGAAACTGCAGCCAGAGTGCTCCTTAGTGGCAATGATGGTGACACTTTCATACTTTGGGGATGTTTCTTATTGTTGTTGTTAGGTTGCCATCGAGTTGAGTACAACTCATAGTGATCCTGTGAATAACAGATCTGAACCCTGTCCTACCCTGTACTAACCTCACAATCTCTGACACACTTGAGCCCATTGCTGCAGTCACCGTGTCCAACTGGCTGAGGCCCTCCTCTTTAGCTGTCTCCCCATTTTTCCACACATGATGTCCTTCTCTGAGGAATAGCCTTTCCTAGCAACATGCCCCAAGTATGTGAGATGAAGCTTCACCATCCTTGACTCCAAGAAACATTCTGGCTGCACCAAGACATCTGTTTGTCCTTTTGGCAGTCCATGGGATATTCAATACTCTTCTCCAACACCACAGTTTAAAGGCATCATTGTTTTTTCTGTTATCCTAGTTCTTTGTCCAGCTTTAAGCATAATAGCAAGTGATTGGAAAGACCATGATCTGAATCAAGTGCACCTTAGTCCTCAACCTAATATCACTGCTCCTCTGTAATTTGAAGAAGTCCCTGATTGCCGACTTTCCCAGTGTAACATGTATCCTTATTTCCTGACTGCTGGTACCAAATATATTGATTGTTGATCCAAGTAAGATGAAGAAGTTGACAGCTTCAATCTTTTCTCAATCTATTAGGTTGCCTATTTATTTATTATATCGCCTATTTATATATACGGCCCATTGGTCCAGTGGTGAGAATTCTGTTTTCTTGACATTGGGATGGCAATCCATCTTGAAGGCTGCAGTGTTTGATCTTATGCAGCAAGTGTATTAGGTCTTCCTTACTTTCAGCAAGCATAGATGTGTCATCTATATAATGAAGGTTGTTGATGAATTTTCCTTTGATCTTGATGCCACATTCTTTTTCATAGAGTTCAGCTTCTCAAATAATTTGCTCAGCATACAGATAGAATAGGTATGGTGAGAAAATACAAAACCCTGGCACACATATATCTTAATTTTAAAACATGTAGTGTTCTCTTGCTCTATTCAAACAAGAGCTTCTTGGTTTAGGTATTGGTTCCACATGAGCACAATAAAGTGTTCTGGGATTCCTATTCTTTTCAATGTTAGCTATAATTTATTATGATTTCAGTGTCAGCCAGTTGTTTTTGGCAGAGTGATTCTGTGTATTCCTTCCATCTTCCTTTGATGCTTCCTGGATCATTCAAGATTTTACCCACAGCATCTGTAAGCATTGCAACTCCAGGTTTGGATTGTGTATCAGGTCTTCTAGCTTGAGAAAGGCAGAGTATGTTCTTCCTTTTTTATTACTCAACTTTAGGTCTCTGTATATTGTTATTATATTTTACTTGTCTTCTCAAGATGCTCTTTGAAATCTTCTGCTCAGTTCTTTTACTTCAGTGTCTCTTCCCTTTGCTTTGGTGTCTCAGTACTCAAGTGCAATTTTCAGAATCTCCTCTGACATCCATTTCTTCTTCCTTTGTCTTTGTAATGATCTTTTGCTCTTTTCATGGATGATATCCTTGATGTCATCCCACAACTCATCTAGTCTTCTATCATTCATGTTCAGTGCTTCAAACCTATTACCCTCCCTCCCCCTGGTGAATTGCATCATTCCATGATATTTAAATTCATTGATCTTTAACTTCCATTTTCTGATTTACTGCAGAGTAAAGATGGGAATCATCCAACTGATGACAAAATAGAACAAAACCCAGAATATACAAGGGCTTTGTGGTTAGAGGCTGGCTATTGGCAAGAAAAGCTGTAGAGGCTACAGTCAAGCAGGCAAGGCCATAAAGTTTAGTAAAGGTCTTGGTTCAGTCAAAAGTTCCAGCTGACAAATCAGCACTGCCACCATCAAGGGATGTATACAGTAGTATACAGAAGTAACTCAGGACACAGAGGCTCTGAAAAAAAAAAGATGTATTTCCTCCAAGAAGCTTTAAGTTGAGGGTGATAGTAACTGCACCAACTTCTGCAAACTGGGACCATCCAATCCATCCTTTTCACTATCTGCAGAGCCTTTTTGAAGTATTCGAGCATGTTCAGATGTGTGGATGAGCAGGGAAGGTTTGTTGGTTTAGGGTGTCGTGAGGACCCCTGGATTGTTGACAGGGCCCAAGTGGAGGTGAGGGTTAAGTGAGGAGAGCAGCAGATCTAGATCGCAGGAGGAAGCGTGGTCTCCTTAGTTTCCAGCTGATGCCTGATTGGGCAATGTGAGTGTCACACAAAGGAACAAAGGTCACCAGAAATCCCAATCTTTCAAAAGACTATCACTTTTTCTTGAGTACAAAACAAGCTTAATTTTCCCCCTACAGTAGCTTTTAAATCATGCATGATAGTACTCTGAACAGATTCATTTAATGTAGAGCTGTCAATTTCTTGAATGTGAAATTGTATAAGAATGGTGATTTCTCCTGTAGGAATGTCTTGTGAGATGGATACACCTGAAAGGCCTGCAAACCTCAGTCTCTTCTGTCACAGATTCCAAGCTCACCAGAGGCCTCGGGGACATTATCCTATGGCCTCCTCTAAAACCTATTCTTTTTTTTTAATTATTCGGCTAAGACTGCAGAAGAGTTGATTTATTGTGAACGTCATGTCAAACCACAACTAAGCAGAGTTAGTCCTGAATATCATAGGTCCAGGGCAACAGTTCAAAAAGGTCCTGATTTTGAAGGAGGAAGGAAAATGGGAGTCCCAGAGGTGTTGATGGTGATCAAATGGCGATGGAAGTTCTAGATCCCTGAGTCAGAATTTCTAGACAGGAGCATGAGGTCAAATTTGCACCAGTGTCCTCAGCCTGTGGCATTCTCTAGTCCTGCCGCTGTGGCATCTGTGGGTACACACGCTAATGTTTACTTGAGCCTCTGTCTTGTCTTTCTTCTTTTATGCTTCAGCCTGTGCATTTGCTTTCTACTCCCCCCGCCGGCCCTTATGGTCCTGAGGTCTTGAACAAGATTAAAGTTGAGACCTCAAATCTATTCTTAATATGATTTTGAAATTCAGGTGGGGTAGACTCAAGATCATGTTTTGGTTCCTGGGACTTGTTTTAATTTTCTTTGACCTCAATGTAAACCTGCACATGAGTAATTGGTGGTCTTTTTCACAGTCAGCACCTGGCCTGGTTTTGACTGCTGATACCGAGGTTCTCCACAATTCCTTCCACAGATGTAGTCAATCTGATTCCTATGCAGCTCATCAGGTGTGGGTCATGTATATAGTGCTCTCCGTGTTTTTTAAAAAACGTATTTGCAATGAATAAATCATTGAATGTACAACATTCAATCACTATTTCTGGCTTCATTTCTGTCATGAAGTCTGTACTTTTCAACTACCCGTCATTCTTAAACATTTCCAACTTTATGTCTGGTCAATTTCAGGCTATAATATTTGATAGTAAAACCTTAAATTTCCTCCGCTTTGGTTTCAGCTATTGGTGCATATATTTGAATAATGGTCATATTAACCGATGTTGCTTGTATGCATAGGATCATAGCCTATCACTCACAACATTGTACTTCAGGATAAAACCTGAAATTGTCTTTTTAACTATGAATGCAACAGTATTCTTTTTTTAAAAAATTATTATTAATTTCAATGAAAATTTACAGAGATTTTGGATTTCCATTCATTCATTGTTGCACTTTTCTCCCCTTCCAACCCTCCCCTAGTACATTCCCCTCTTAGAAAAGTAAAAGAAAAATTCTTTCATTGTTTTACAATCCCTCCCCCCAGGTCCACTCCACTATGTAGCCTTTACTCTGGACTCCCGTCATGACAAAAATACCTAATCATATGTCCCTTTTAAACAGTTTTCTCCCTCATCTGTTTCAATGCAGTATACATTATTGAACCCATCTTTCTCAGTCTCTCCCCAACCCCGATGTCAGTCCTGTTTTGCAGTGGTGGCACCATGCAGTATTTGTCCTTTTGTGATGGAGATACTTCACTCAGCAATGTCCTCAAGGGTCACCCATTTTGAATAATATTCCATGAGTTCCTTGTTTTTCAATGCAGTGTAGTATTCCATTGTGTGAATTTACCACAGCTTCTCTATCCATTCATTTGTTGATAGGTTGTTTCCAACTCCTTGCTATTGTGAACAAAGCCACGATAAACACGGGTGTGCATATATCTGCTTGGATGTCAGTTATGGTCTCTTTGGGGTATATTCCCAGTAGTGGAATTGCTGGGTCAAATGGTATCTCTATTTGCAACTTTTTGAGAAAGCACCATACAGCTTTCCATAGTGGTTGCACCATTTTACACTCCCACCAACAGTGAATAAGGGTTCCAGTTTCTCCACAACCTTGCCAGCATTTGTTGCTTGCTGCTCTGTTAAATTTTGCTATTCTGACTGGGGTAAGATGATATCTCATAGTTGTTTTGATTTGCATCTCCCTTAGATCTAGGGATTTTGAACACTTCTTCATGTGCTTGTTGGCCATCTGAATGACTTCTTTGGTGAAGTGTCTGTTAATATTCTGTGCCCATTTTTCAATTGGATTATTTGCCTTTATTTTATTGTGGTGGCAACACTATTCTTATCTGTCTTTCATTCCCAGCATAGAATGCTGTGTGATTATCTCATTCAAATTGGCCAAAGCTAGTCCATCTCATCTCAGAGTTCCCAAATTAACATGGAGTAGGAAACACCACTTCTGAAATAGCAGGCCTCTGAAAACCCAATGAACAATAAAGCACATGGGTAGTTGTAGTATTAGATTTAATCACAATGAGGAGAAATAGTTGCAAACATCCTTTATTAGCAGGAACATGGACTGTATGAATAGGAATGCTGGAAAACTAGGAATTGTATATAATGAAGTCAAATGCATGAACATTCACATTCTAGGTATTTGTGAGATGAGATGGGTGTGTTGCTAGGAGAGGTTATTCTTGGAAAGGGATATCCTGCTTGGAAAGATGAAGAGGCAGCAAAAGAGAATGACACAGTGACTGCATCAATGAGCTTGAGTGTATCAGAGATGGTGAGGAAGGCATAGGATATAGGCAGGCTCAGATTTGTTATTCACATAGGGTCTCCATGACTTGTACTTGACAGCACCTCATGCCAGGTACACGGCTTTGATGGATTCTTACCTGGTTCCCTCAGCTGTTTAGAAACTTCTGGAACATGGAATAGGGAGCATCCTCAAGCCTGAAGTGCTGCCAGCAGTCTGCTGGTTCATTGGTGGTGCAGGTCAGGTGAAGGCAAACTTATGAGAGGACAGTACTTGGCTCTGAGTCTGTACAACATGTCAATGATCCATGGAAGAAATGAGAGGACAGGGGTTCACCCCGCAAGGTTGAGCAGGTGTTGGGCCTGTGCTGAGGCCTAAGAAGGGCAGGAAGGAAGATGAGACCTTGAGAAACCTCTTTGGTAGTGAGAATGATGGCGGGTGCTTTGAACATCTATCTTCCAGATTTCTCTTTTTCTGGAGTTAGACTTCTCTCAAGCAGGGCAATCAGAGCCGAGTTCAGTCCTGTGTCTGGGCACAGGGTGAATGGGGTCTTCCTAGTTCTTCGTGCCCCTTCCCCAATAGGGAGAGATGCGGAGGGGCCTGGCCTGCGGCCAGTCTACAAGCATTACTGGGACCCACGTGACAGGGAGGGAAGGCCTGCAGGTTGAAGGCCTGGCAGGGGTTCTTGGAGAGTAGGACACGGAATCCATAAAGAATGATTTCCGCAGCCTCCCAGCCCACCTGGTTTCAGCTCCCCAAAGCCCTCCTCCCTGGAAGTGCTCAAAAGGAACCCCTGCGGGTGCAATGCACACATTCGTGTCTCTTAACTCATTGGGGACAGGAGACGGGGACAGGGGTGTGTGGGTGCCAACTGGTCCTGAGATCAGGCGTCTCCAGGAGGCTCCAATCTACACTCGGTGTTGTCCTTGGCTGTCCCCTTCCGCCACTCGGAGCGGGACGTGCCGTGTGCTGCGCTCCTGGAGGCTCGGTGACGCAGCGCGTGGGGCCGAGTGCGGCGGGCGCAGTGCAGCGGCTGCGGCTGCGGTAGAGAGTCAGCCACCAGCCGGGATGAGGGCGGCCCCGCAGGGCCGGGACGGCCGGTCAGCTCAGCGCGGCCAGCGGGACAGGACCGCCTGGTCTTCCCCGCGCAGGGTACGGGGTGCGGAGTGCTGGGTTTGGAGATGGGGGCGGGGGCGGCACGTGCCGGCCGAGTGCGGGCAGGGGGTTGGGGCACGGTCAGGACGTGGGCCGGATTGCAGGCAGGATGCCGACACCATCAGAGCGCCGGCTGCAATGCGGGGCACGCCAGGGGCTAGGGTGCTGAGGCGGGGTCTGCAGGAGAGGGGACTCGCCACTCCGCGCTACCCCGTCTGACGGGGCGTGGAGAGGCGGCTGGGGAGGGGGCGGATGCGGAGGGGGCGCCTCCAGAGAGTTCAGAGGGTTCACTCTGAGGCCTTGCATCTCCGCTGCCGCATCACCTGCTAAAGCTACTTATACTTGCGAGAGCTCTTTCTCACCGACCAGTGGGCGTAGAGCGGCTGCTCAGCAACCTCAGAGGGCGGGAACCTTCCGGTGGTTTTCTGTGTGAATATAGGGAACCAGATCTCGCTGTCACCTAGCGAGTGTGCCTTGCTCCTCGGAGCTCTCTGCACCGCCACGTGTGAAGTCTGCCTTGGTGACTCCGGGTGAGTGAGTTACAGGAAGGACTCCAGGAGCCTGGGTGGGACCTTTGGGACCCGGTGGTCCTGGGATCCTGGGCTCTGTGGACGTAGTCCCTGTGGTTTCTGCTCCTTGGCGTTGGTTTCTCTTCCTGTGGGTGACAGGTAGTGGAGTTCAACTAAGCCGTACAGTCTTTTCAATGGGCAGGGGACTCTCAGGGCTGGGAAATAAAGGGGTCACACGTTGAGCCCGTCTGTGGCTAACCCAAGGTATGAGACTGGTTCCTTCTCTCCACTTACACTTACCTCTGCAGGTCTAGGAACATTTTTTCTGGTACTCCTCAAGGGAGAGCTTAGATTTCAAAGTACCCTACAACTGGCCTCACCTCCCCACCCTGTTGCCCTCAAGAACTTACTCCCTCTGTCACAGCGACTTCTAGTTCTCTGTATGTGCCCTGGGCCAAATTCGCTTCACAAGTAAGAGACTTGTTTGCCTGAGTTTACAGCCTAGGTGTTGGATTCTATTTATCTATCTTCTTTGAAGTTCTCTTACATCCCCAATGTTCTCAACACATACCCCTTTGCCAGTTGCTTCCTGAACCTCTTAGCTTGTAAACTAGGTGGCCAAAATGGCTTTCAGGTGATATGTAGAGAAACCAGTGTGACCGAGAGATTTGGAGAGGAGAACTGCAGAGAGGGTTGAATAGAGGGCTTGATAAGTTTTTGTGTGCCCTGGTCACAGGGCTCTCCCAGGGTCTCTACAGAAGGACACACTCCTTCTGGGGAGGGAAGTGGGGAGGGCGTGCTGAGCCAGCGCACACACACAGTGGGCATCACAGTGCTATTTGCAGTCTGACTCTTGGCCCCATCCTGCAGTGTGCAGCTCAGTGCAGGTGGGGGTGGGGGGGAGACGGACACAATGGTCCTTGACATGTCCCTGAGGGAGCTGTTGGTCACTGGGATTTAGAATCGCCACCTCAACTGTTCTCAAATTGTGCTGAGAGGGACAATTGTCCCTGACAGATGTAAATGGGAAGACAGCCTGTCACAGTTGCTTCTGGTGAGGTCTGTGGGGCTCATCCTTCTGATTTGATTCCACGGTTAGGTGTCCTAGGGAGTTCTGGTGGCTCTGTGGGTAAGAAGTTGTGCTGCCAACCCGAATACAGGTGGTTCAAATCCACCAGCTGCTCTGCAATCTCCTCTTAGGGAATTTACAGCCTCTGGACAACTGCTGGAAGAGCAGCTATGAGTCGGTCCTGAGAGCACAGCACATAACAAGAAACACATCACATGTGCTGCAGGGCACTCTAGTGGCTCTGCCAACCCAGAGGCCAAGCCTCTCTACAGGTTCAAATCCCTCACAGCTTTTCTGGAGAAAGATGAATCTCCTTCTGTACGATTTATAGCCTCGGAAACCTGCTGGAGAGTCAGCTATCAGTTGGTTCCAACTTGATGACAATGAATTATGTGGGTTTCTATTAATTTTTTTTTTATATTTGAATGGTCCTGTGCAGGGGCTGGACTTTGCTGGGGTGCTGGAGTGACTGGCAAGTGGTCTACTTGGGGGCCGGGAGAACTGCTGTGTGGGAGCACATGAGAAGGCTCCATCTCTAATGTCGTACTGGAAAAAACCCTTCAGCCAGCACTGGCCACTGACACCTTCATATGAAGGGTCTTAGAACCTCCTCTGAGCAGAGATGGGCAGCCTGGGAATGAGCATTACAGGAGGGGTGGTTGAGTATGGAGTGGGAGTGATTCGTCCTCACTGTGAGTTTTGGTGGGCTCGTCTGAATGACTATGGGAAGGTTGGTCAGGTGGACAAGGCAAGGGCAGCGCCATGTCCATCTTGGTCCCTGCTGACTGCCCCACAGAGCAGTTAGCATTGACACTCTGTGCAGTCATACTAAACAAGCGTGACCGATCAGGTAGCTAAAGAGAAGGCCTGTCTAGCTGGGAATGACATGTGTGCTAGAGTGACAGGGTTAGAAGAAAGGGACTTGGGCGGGAGTGGGTGACGTGACTTTGGTTGGATCTACTTCCTCACCTTCATCTTAAGCTTCTACTTCACAGACTGTGTGGATCTGCCATGGTTGCCAGAGTGAAAGATTTCAAACTGGAGGCTTAACACAACATGCATTTATTATTTTTATTTTGTTGTTGTTGTTATGTGCCATTGAGTTGCCTGCGACTCATAGCGACCCTATGTACAACAGCCCTAAACCTTGCCCTGTCCTGTGCCAGCCTCACTGTCTCTGACACACCCACCCCCATTACTCCAGTCATGGAATCAATCTACCTCATAGAGGGTCTTCTTCTCCTGCACTGTCCCTCTACCCTCCCAAGCTTGATGTCCTTCTCCAAGGACCGGTTCCTTCTTGCAACATGTCTAAAGTATGTCAGACGAAGCCTCAGAATCCTTGCCTCTAAGGAGAAGCCTTGTTTAACCCTCTCCAGGTCAAACCTGTTTTCTCAGCAGTCCATGGTATAGTCAATACTCTTCTCCAGCACCACAGCTCAAAGGCATCAATTTTTCTTTTATCATCCCTAGTCATTGTCCAGCTCTCTGATGCATAGCACGTAATGGAAAAGACCATGACCTTTATCAGATGCACCTTAGTCTCCAGAGTGACACCATTACTCTTCAGTACTCTAGAGAAGTCCCTCACAGCAGATTTTCCAATCATGATACATCTTTTAATTTCCTGCCTGCTAGTGTCATGAGTACTGACTGTGGAGCCAAGCAAACTAAAGCTATTAACAGTGTCAATCTCTTGACTATCCATCCTGATGCTTCCAATTGGCCCAGTGGTGAGAGTCTTTGTCTTCAATCCATATTGAAGGCTGCAGTTCTTGAATTTTTTATTTTATACTGGTTTATTTACAAAGTTTGCATATATTGGTTTTTCACACTAGATCTTTCCCATTTCCTTTTCCCGCCCCTACCTCCACCCATCAAATTGTGTGACCCTATCATTTTTTTTATTATTAAATTTTATTAGTTTTAATGAACATTTACAGGGATTTTGGGTTTTCATTCCTTCATTGTTGCACTGTTTTCTCTACCCTCCTCCCCAGTTCGTTCTTCTTCCCCGCCATCCAAATGTCTGTTTT
>NW_006399978.1:4217054-4222500 GCF_000299155.1 Elephantulus edwardii | reverse complement strand
CTGATGCACAGCAAGTAATTGCAAAGACCACAGCACACCTTAGTCTCCAGACTGACATTGTTGCTGTTCAGTACTTTGGAGAGGTCTCTGACAGAAGATTTCCCAATGCAATTTGTCTTTTTATTTCCTGGCTGCTGGTACCAGAGTGCTGACTGCAGAGCCAAGCAAACGGAAGCTGTCAACAATCTCAATCTCTTCATCGTCTATCAGGATGCTGCCAATCAGCTCAGTGGTGAGAATCTTTGTTTTCTTGATGTTGAGCTTCAATCCATATTGAAGGCTGTAGTCCTTGAACTTCCTCAGCAAGCACTTCAGTTCCTCCTCAGTTTCAGCAAGCAGGGTTGTATTTCCCTTCCTCGGTGTCGTTGCGCAGGGAGGCCTCCAGCAGCGCCACGCTGGCCTCGAAGGACACCTTCTTGCGGCGGCCGCCCGCGCTGCGCTTCCGCTCGTGCTTGCGTTTGCGGTGCTGCAGGTCCTGCTCGTACTGCGCCCATTTCTTCAGCTGCTGGGCCCGGCGCTTCTGGGCGGCGCGCAGGCGCTCGAGCGTGGGCACCTTCTCCAGCAGCTGCAGCTCCGTCAGCAGGTCCATGTGGCTGGCCATGGCCACCGGGGCCTCACGCGCGCCAGCCAAGGCTGGCCAAGCGCTAGCAAGGGGCGCCGGGGGCCGGGGAAGCGCGGGGTCTCTGACGGGGCTGGGACTTCATGGTGGGGCCAGCTCTCCCGAGTTCTGCTTGGGCGCTCCTGGCCCCGGCTGGCCTGTCAGTCCGTCCGCCCCCGTTTTGTATAACTCTTGAACATTGTCAAAACCAGGAATTAAAAATTATTATTATGTGTGCTACATCTTTTATGATGAACTTTTGATTGTGTTTGAGTGAAAGTTGCCAGAGAAAATAGGTTTTGTACTAATCTTTCATATACATTTGTTTGAGGACATTAATTAGTTACAATCTGCCTTGCACAACACTCTTCCCAGCCCTCCCTGTGTGTTCTGCTTCTAGCCATCCTTCTTTCCTGTCCCTCCTGTCTTCAGAGTTTTGCCCCTGGGGAAACACTGCCCCTTTGAGAGTGCAGGACTGATTGTTCTAAGGAGTAAGAACCTCCTGGTGTCAGAGCGCCCTTTTAAACTTGCCTATCGTTCGCTGAAAAGCTGAGCCACAGAGGTGAGTTGAGATCCTGGCTCAAAGGGGACTCAGGGCCACAGTCACAGACCTTCTCCCAGTCCCTGTCAGCCAGAAAGACTGGTCTTTCTTTATGATATTGAGTTTTGTTTCATTTTTCTCCCACTTTGTTCAGGACCCTTTATTGTGAGCCCGTTTAGAGTGGTCAGCAGCAGTGGTAGCTGTCCGCCTTCTTCTCTCAGGATTGTGGTGGTTGAAGCTCGTGACATTTATTACTTCTTTGAACTATTTTTTTCTTTTTTAAAACTGAAATTTTAATGGAAGTTTATAGAGAACTTGGATTTCCATGCAATCATTATTGTACATTTTCCTCTCTACACCCCCCCCCTCCCCATTCGCTTTTTCTTTGGGAAAAAAAATTCTTTCATTGTTATACAGTCTCCCCTCCCAGTCCACTTTACTATGCAGTTCTTATTCTGGACTCTTGTAATGCCAATAATACCTAATCATATATTCCTTTTATACAGTTCTCTCTCTCATCTGTTTCAATGCTATGTACATTATTTATTCCTTCTTTTCTTTTTTAATTTTGTACATTATTTTAATTTTTTTACTAGTTTATTCACAAAATTCTAATACAAATTAAAAAAATTCTTTCAATTTCCCTCACTCCCCCTCAAATTGTAAAACCCGATACTTAATCCCCTCTTCCCCCTGTATATCCACATCCCTCTGCTTCCAGCCTCTCCCACCTCTCATGGATTCTTATACTTGTTCAACAATAACAGTCTTATACAATATTTATCCTTGTGGGATAGTTAGTTGACTCAGCATAATGCTCTCCAGTCCCTCCCAAGTAAGGTAATAATTCACAATGTTATTGGTCCTATGTGCTGCATAGTATTCCATTGTGTGAATGTACCATAATTTCTCAATCCATTCATTTGTGGTTGGACATTTGGGCTGTTTCCATGTTCTTATGATGGTGAATAATGCTGCTCTAAACATTGGTATACAAATCTCAGTTTGTGCCTCAATCAGCTCAAGGTGGATGAGAGACCTGGGAGTAAAGCCCAAAACCATATCGTTCATAAGAGACAAACTGGGATCAAGCTTAGAAGTGCTACTCCAAGGTATAAAGAAACTGCCAAATACAGCCAGAAATGTACAATCTAAAGAGGATAAAATTGATGCATGGGACCTTCTAAAGATGAAATCTCTGTGCACATCAAAAACTTTTTTCAACAGGGTGAAAAAAAACCCTACAGACTGGGAACAAACATTTGGTAATACCATGTCAGACAAGAGTCTTATAACAAAAGTTTACAGAATACTCCTAGGCCTCCACAAGAAAAAGACTGATAACCCAATTACAAAATGGGCAAAAGACATGGAAAGAATGTTGATATAGGAAGATATCCCCTCTTTTCTCAGCTTCCCCTCAACCCTCATGTCAGTCCTGTTTTATACCAGTGGTATTATGCAGTATTTGTCTTTTTGTGACAGATATTTCACTCAACATAATGTCCTTCAGGGTCACCCATTTTGTATAATATTTCATGAGTTTTTTTGTTTTTCAGTGCTGCATAATATTCTATTGTGTGACTATACTACAGCTTCTCTATCCATTCATTTGTTCATGGCACCTTTAGGTTGTTTCCTGAGCTTTGCTATTGTGAAAAAAGCAGCAATAAACATGGGTGTACACATATCTGCTTGGGTGGCAGTTCTGGTTTCTTTAGAGTATATTCCCAGTGGTGGAATTTGGGTCAAATGGTATTTTTATTTCCAACTTTTGAGAAAGTGCCATACTGCCTTCCATAGTGATTGCACCATTTTATACTCCCACCAATAGTGAATAAGGGTTCCAGTTGCTCTGTAACCTTGCCAGCAGTTGATGTTTGCTGCTCTGTTGAATTTTGCTATTCTTATTGAGGTGAGATGATGTTTCATAGTTGTTTTGATTTGCATCTCTCTTAGAGCTAAGGATTTTGAACATTTCTTCATGTGCTTGTTGGCCATCTGAATGTCTTCTTTGGGTGTCTGTTCATATCCTGTGCCCATTTTGCAATTGGCAAATCTTGTTGTGACACTTGAGTATTCTATAAATTCTAGATATAAGTCCTTTATCAGACACGTCATTACCAGATATTTTTCCCAGTCTGTGGCTTCTCTTTTTACCCTGTTGGAGAAGTTTTTGGAAGTGCATAGGAATTTTATTCTTAGAAGGTCCCATTCATCTATTTTATCCTCTCCTGATTGTAGGTGAACTAATTCTTTCTATTGCTTCCATATCTTCTTTTTTTCTGGCCCCAGAGAGACCACTAGTTGCACCTTAGATGGAGGTTCACAAACTTTTAAGACCATAGTTGCTACTTGACAAAGTTGTTTTTGTGGACTATGTTATGCCAGTTGACCTTGGTGCCCTGTGACAAATATAGTCTTGAGGTCCTAGGACCAGCATCTCATTCACTCAAATAGATATATCTTAAAAATTTTATTGTTGTAGAACATATGTGTAAAAGGAGCAGATAGAATGTGAGGGTGTCTGGCTCTGACTTCTACCTGCTTCATAAAGAATGTGAGGGTGTCTGGCTCTGACTTCTACCTGCTTCATATAGGCAAGCTGTCCCTACCAAAGGCTATCCGTAGTACCAAAATAGATACAAGGTCATACATGCCAAGCCCCCACCTCCTGCTCCTACACCTTTTTCTATGGTCAGATGTTCCTTGCAAGACTCACAGACTTTTGTGTAAGAGCTAGCTCACATGGACAGGGTCAGAGTGGAACTGTGCAGCATAAAAGAATACACAGACAGGATTTAGTTAAATGGCATGGTTGACTCAAGATCGTGAGGGCTTTTTCCAAGACCCATTTTGTATTTATTTCTTAGGCTGAAAGCTTCTGAGGGAGAATGTTTCTTTTAGCTTAAAGGCAGGTTACTGGTTGTTGTTTTTTTATTTTTTATTTTTGGGAGGGAAGTGGGGGAAGAACAGCAGTGAATTGTATTCTGGTTTTATCTTTGTGAGAACATTTGCTGACATTAGTAAACAATCTTTTTGTTTGTTTTGCTGCATTATCAGTCATAGGTTGTAAGAACATTTGCTGACATTAGTCACGGTTCTCATTGGGGTGGTCTCCAACATGGCCCCATTTTTGTTTTAGTAATAATTGAAGCACTGTCATTAGCAGAAAAACCTTCTTCATTTTGGTCATAAGATTACTTTCAATGGAGTTGTGCAAACTCAGTGTAATTATAATGACAAACCAATTCTTGCTGTAGTGCAAAGGGAACTGCTGTTGGCCAGGTCTCTGATTATTGCTACCTGGGTCCTGCTGAGCTGGGTGTGGGAAAGGAAGGAATGACAGCATAGGGCACAGGAGACCTCCCTCAGAAGGAGCGAGGGTTCAGATTGCCGCAAAGTTTGGGGAGAGTGAGGATCTATGCCTCACTTCTGTTAACCCCCAAATTCCCTCATTATATCTCAGGCTGTTCCTTCTCTGGGAAATTTTACCCATCTCTAGCTAACAAGCCATACTCTGGGGCCAAGCTGGGTGATGTAGGATGTGACATGAAAGAAGAGCAGTCTCCCCACCAGGGTTGATTCTGTCTTCTAACTAGCTACACCCCATGGTCTCCATGCCCTTGGGATTCCCTCACCTTCTGGTGTGGCCCCAGCTCTGGTCACAGGTCTTAGGGAACCCATATTTGTTTCCCAGGGACGGCCTTGCTCATACACACCCTGGTCATGGTAGAAAAGATAAGAGAAACCTCTCCTGTCATTCCTAAAACTGCCATTGCTAAAAATCAAGATATAAGCTGAATTTTATAAAATGCAGCATTCATGATATCTACAATAAATGGAGCTTCCAGCCATTCTAATTAACAGAACCACTGTTTTATTCCAAACTAAAGTTTGATTAAGACAAGAAAAGGAAGAACAATTATGATAACTTAATAATTTTTTGGTTTCACTATATCCAGGTTCTTCTATTAGGAACACATATGAGTCAAAGGCACAAGCCTTTTAGCTTTATTTTTGAATGATTCAATTTTAGTTTGATTAACAACTGAGGAGGAAGAAAAGACCAAAATGAATGTCAGAAGAGACTCTGAAGATTGCACTGGAGCACAGAGAAGCCAACGCAGAAGGAAGAATTCAAGATACTAAAGAGTTGAATAGAAGATTTCAAAAAACAGCATGGGATGACAAAGTAAAATATTACAATGAAATGTGCAAGGAGTTGGAGTCAGAAAATCAAAAGGGCCGAACTCGTTCAGCATTTCTTAAGCTCAAGGAACTGAAGAACAAATTCAAACCTCGAG
>NW_006399978.1:4205285-4216954 GCF_000299155.1 Elephantulus edwardii | reverse complement strand
CAGGGTTCCAGTTTCTCCACAACCTCGCCAGCATTTGTTGCTTGCTATTCTGTTAAATTTTGCTATTTTGACTGGGGTGAGATGATATCTCATAGTTGTTGACCCTATCATTAATGACACCCCTCCTCCTTGCCCATCCTCACCCCTCTGCTCCCCCATCTCCCCTCTTTGGATCCTCATACTCATTTTATAATAATTGTCTTATACAGCATTTGTCCTTATGGGACTAAGTTAGTTCACTTAACATAATGCTCTCCAGTCCCTGCCAAGCTAGGTAGAAAGTTACAAAATCGTTGCTCCTGTGTCTTGTGTAGTATTCCATCATGTACAATACATTCCATTGTGGTTGGACATTTGGGCTGTTTCCGTGTTCTTGCAATGGTGAATAATGTTCCTGTGAACATTGATATACAAGTCTCTGTTTGTGCCTCAGTCCTTATTCTCTTGGGGTATATTTCAAGCAGTGGAATAGTTGGGTCATATGGAACAACAAGCATTTATTACATGACAGTCTGGAGACCAGAAGTCTGGACTGGGACTTCAGCAAGACCACAGTTTCTCCAGAGACTCTCCATGAAGATATCTCTGTGTCTCTTCTGGCTTCCAGTGGTCCCAGGAGTTCCTTGGATTGTGCCCAGGAAACTTCAGTCTTGGCCTCTGGCTTCACATAGGGTCCTCCTTCTATCTGCCCCTGTCTCATATGTCTCTTCTCTTTTATAAGGCCAACATTTATAGAGAATCAGGGCCCACTCTGCTTCTGTATGACTTTATGTGAATTTGATTACATCTGTGAATACCCCATTTCCTAATTAGACCACTTTGTTCACAGGTAGGTAGGGGGTTAGAACTTGGGCGTATCTGTCTGGGTGCACAGTCTAGCCCAGCATGCTGAGAAGCAGAGCGTGAAGGTGGAGCCTCTAGACATACAAGTGTGGGTGTTGTGTGGTCTAGGGAAGGCCAGTGGGGCTGGTCCATGCTTGGTTTTATTTTCTTTTTCTTTTTGTAAAATGCAGAAAATCAAGCCAGATTCTTTACTGTGGCCTCCGTGGTTAGAACCACATCAGAAGCAGGAGGAAAGCATTTTAGAAATTAGGATCTGTTCCATTTAATGGACTTATGTGTCTCCAGGAGCAAGTGCAGCGATGCTTGCTGAAACCCACTTTTCAGGGAGTGGTAACATTTGTTGTTTGTTTCTTTCTGTGAGTTGGGAGAAATGAACCAATGTTTGGACAAGTGGAGATGGCAGCTGTCACTTGAACTCCAGCAGCAGTCCATGCCTCCTGTGATCTGCTTCTCTTGTCCTGGTGTGCTGCTGATTGGGTGCCAGGGGATGGTAGGGAAGGTCTTTCTCCACTGTGTACAGTTGTTGTTTGAGAAGTAAGCTGGGGGCTTTTACTCCAGCTCTGTGAATTTGCACATGAAGAATCCGTCTGACTTCTTACAATGACCTGAGGTCACTGGCCTTGTTGACTAGGATCTTCAGGGACCCCAGTGTGCTGAGGAGGAGCCTGGCTGGGCAGTGAGTGAAAGATAGGGGTGCTGGGAAGGATGGGAACTCCATGAGAGGAGAAGTCCAGGGTTCTGTGCAGTGTGAGTACGGAGGCTGTTTTACCAGGGATGCTGTACTTCTCCAGGGCAGTGACCTGGTCTCTCATGGTAGCCGCTTCCAAGCCCTGGGTCAGGGGAAGGAATGACTCTATGGGATACAAGTCAGATTTTAAAAAAGATTTATTTTTAAAAATCTAGGCAGGTCAGATAATGCTGTATTGGGAAATCTACATACAGAAATCCATACCAAGATTCTCCAAAAAGCCATTGGGACATCGAGTGTAACCTGGGTAGAGATCTGTGAGTGTTAGTGCCTGATGAGGGCTTATGTGCTTGGTGTGCATGTGCCAAGATGTGTATTCAAGAGATTGAAAGACATGTCTAATCTATGATGGACAAGAGAGGTTTGGCACTAGCAAGACGTTACCATGAAGTCAGGTGCTTGGTGTGTTTTCCCTGGTCCAGGTCACCCCACGTGGTGAAGCACTCTGGTTCTTTCCCAGAGTCCTTTGTATGTAGGATCTGGCTATCCTATCTATGGCCCCTCACAGCACCCAGGATGTCATCCACGTGAGAGTCATGGAGAGGTGGGAGTCTGTGAGCTGACATAGCCTCTCACTTCCTTCAGCGTTCGAGGCTGTGTGGATGTGGACCAGTGCGTGCTTTTGGATCAGCAAGTTCTGAGGCTGAGGCCATGTGTGGAGCTGGGAGGATCATGCATGAGGGTCTGCAGGCAGTACTGGCATGGCCCAGAGGGGCTGGTTGATTGTTTGATGGCATCTATCCCAAGAAGGTGGCATTGCTTGGGGGGATGACCGCCTAGGGCAGGGGTTATAGAAGGAGCGAAAGAGGTCATGTGAATTCGGCTGGACTGTGCCTTTAAAACCATGCGCGATCCTGTAGCGCCCACCTCAGAGCTAGCCTGCAGGAGACAGGAAGTCCCTCACCCTGATACATAAGGAGTATGGAGGCTTCATTGCCACAGCACAAGGAAGCGATGCTTTTTCCTCCCCGTCCCTACTCTGAGTCCTCCAGACTTGGCAGAGGCTGGCTGCTGCAGTAAGAGGAAGAGAAAGGGGTGCCCCTTTACCCAGTGGGCCCCAAACCGCAGTCCACCCTGAGATGGGAACTGGCACAACCGTAACTGGAGGAGAAGACAGTGACATTAGCGTAGACATGGCAGTGCCTGAGAGAAAGTCATTGCTGAGCAGGACCATTCTCACAGTGTGGGTGACCAGAACTCCTAGCCAGAATAGCTGTTTGTGACCACACTAAATGAGTCTATTGCCCAGGCTCAGGGACCCCTCATGAATCTTCGGGACTGCAGTGCAACTTCTTGCCACTAGGCCCTCAGAGCTCCCCCCTCATGAAAATCTTATCCCCTGTGCTGAGGTAGGGAGTGGAGACCTGAGATCAAGGTGCTCCATTGGATCAGGGTAAGCAACTCCACAGCCAGACATTTGTTCAGGTCTGGTTCCCCCTTAAGCAGACGGCTTAATCTCTGTCTCAGGTCCTCACTTGTGGACAGCCCCGAGTACCTGTGGATGGACATGGTGCGTGGTGCTCCAGGTGCAGGGCACTGCACCACACCAAGCTTTCTTGTCCCATAGTCAGTGTACAAGGATCCGGTCACCACAGTGTCAGTCTCTTCTCACTCTGTGCACTAGGACATCCAATGCCTGCCGGCCTTCACCTGCCTGTCCTGTGGCTCCGTGGACACTCTGGTGGTTTGATTCAAGGAGCCAGGGCCCACTCTCTCACATACCCCTCAGTAGAGAGGAAAGGAAGGCCACAGCCAACGACATCTTCCTCATTTTCCCTCTTGCCATTGCAGTAACCCCACCACTCTGTGTTTCTGGAACCTTGCACTCAGCAAGTCGGAGAAAAGACTGTGACGGTGGAGGCCCTGGCCTGGTCGGAGGTGGGACAGTCAGCATGGAGCCCTCCAGCCCCAGGAAGCTGAGCTCTATGCAGGAGGCTGGCTTTGGGATGCAGCCCAGGAAGACCTCAGACCTGGGGGTGGTCCCACACAGCAACGGTAATAACAACCCATTCAAGAGAAAGAAGTCGCAGTCTGCCTTTATCAACAGTGAAAAGGTAAGCTCCCAATGCCATCGATGCCATCGGAGCCCGTTTGCGTGACTGCACGGGCAGCAAAGGAGATGAATTGGGCCTTTTGTGGATAATCAGTGATCTCCCCAGGGGCAGGTGTCATACCTGGGCAGAGCTTGCTGATGTAGAGCGTCCTGTTCAGAACTGTCCTTCAGGAGCAGACAGTTGGAGGAAATAAGGGCCAGAAAATAAAAGTCTGTTCCTTTGCACGCATGAGCCTTCCTTCTACAACATCTGTCTGATTGGGAAAGCGCTTACCAAACCCTGAAGCCCTGGGCTGGCCTCACAGAAACTGTCACTCTCTTCACCAGCTTGCACGACAATTTCACATCCTTGATTTTATTAGGACAGAGCTAGAGAGAACTTGAAGTTTAGGGCTGAGTTCACAAAACTATTGGTAAGAATGGACCGGATAAACCTGCTGGAATCTCACTGTCACCAGGTAGGTTGCTCTTGAGCCAACCACGATGCGTGGTGACCTCATGTGTGTCTGAGTAGACTGTGCTCTATGGAGTTTTCAGTGGCTAGCTTTGAAAGTAGATTTCCAGGTCTTTCTTCTGAGGTACCTTTGGGCAAATACAGACTGCCGACCTTTTTGTTAATCCAGCAGAATGGCATGCCCTTCACTTAACTGCTGTGGAAATTTCTGCCTGCCTCCTTCAAGGAGAAAAGGCAGGCATCCCGACACTTTGGCCAGCATACTGTTCCCAAGGAATGTGATGGTGACTTTTACACTGTAAACAGCAGTGCAAATTCAAATTGAGCTGAAGGGAAGATTATTTTATATATGTGTCCCTCCCTCTTGATTCCACTCTGAATAGCCTTTTTGAGCATGGGTGGTTTTAACCTTTGGGGTGAAAATTACCTGGATTTCACTTTTCCAAACAAAAATTTAATTCCATTTGTTGGAAGACCAGTGCTTAGAGAGATAATGGATTTGCACACATTCAAATCTGAGTGATTTTTATTGTGTGAGGATCTGAGAGTGCCTTTTTTTACCCTTAGAAAGAAAACTTCAACTCATGGATTCTTGAAAAAATCAAGAAGAAAGAATGTATGTATTTTGTCGAAAGTTCCAAAATGTCGGATGCAGGGTAAGTGAAGTTCTATTTTTTTTAAAATACTATGTTTTTAAGCCCCTCTCTCCTTCATCTCTGTCTCTGTCTTCCTTTCTCAGGAGGACTTTGATCAGATGAGGCTGACTGAGGACCAGGCAGAGAGAGGGTCCCTACTGTTGTTGTTAGCTACTGTGGCATTGGTCTCTCACTTGTGGCTACCCCAAGTATGATGGAACACACTATTGCTTGGCTCTTTGACATTGCCATGGTCAACTGTGAACTGATAATATAATCTGTTACAATATATGTGTTATAATATGCTTAGGGTTTCCATTGGCTGATTTTGAGAAGTAGATAATCAGACCTCTTTTCCTGGTTTGTGTTCACTGGACTCTCCACTAAAACCTGTCCTGTGTCCTAGCGGTTGTACCCCACTGGCACACATTAGCCACAGTGGGTGGTTATGTGTGAGGTGCAGTGGTCTCGATTGAACCTGGGCCTCCTGACTGGAAGGCGAGTATTCTACCATTGAACTGCTAACGCCTTGAGTCCATCCTAATGACCCCTTACATATGCATGCATGTGAGCACTTCCAGCCATTCCTACCAGTTCTAAGTGGGAGATGTTCTCCCTCCTCCTGCTTGCACGTGAGGAAACTGAGGTGTTCAAAATGCAGATGAGTGACATATACACGATGGTACTTGAATCTTACATGCTTTTGTTTGTTGTCTGTCTAGATCATATTGCTGTAAGGGATAGAGAAGCCCACAGACCAAGCCCTTGTACTAGTGGGATTCTGAGGTTCAGAGGGGGTCCTTGACTTGTTTCACAGCCCCACCATGATGTCTTTGCCTCTCCCCATCCCTTGAGCCTGCTGTGCATGTCTACCAAGCTGTCCCCCCAAGGGTAGCAGTGGCTGTTTTGTGTCCAAGCTGCTGGACTTGGTACTTCTGGGCTGGTGGCTTCCCAGTAAGGACTGCCCACCAGTGAGTTCAAACTGTCAACTTTAGTTTAGTACATGAGCATGGACTTCGGCACTCAGGGATTTTGGCAGGTCATCACCTTCCTTTTAAGGTCCAGATTATCCCTCTTCTGCTGCTCTATTTCCACTCCCTGCCCCTCTTTGTCCCCACCTCATACTTGTTTTCTGTCATTTATACATCTTCTATTCCAAGATGTCCTGCAAATGTGTCACATTCTTTGCTATTTCTAGCACTTCTTCTTTGTCCCCTGATAAACTTCTATTTGGCCTCCAAGGCCTAGAGCAGATGTTACATCTGCTGTGAAACCTTCTTTACCACAAAGCTCTGCCAGGAAATAACCTTTCTTTTTGCCATTCCTTTTATGGTAATCTTTTTATAAACTGGTTGTCAGTTATAAATGTGTGGTTCTGCGTTTATTTCTCTTTAGCTGCTGTTCCTCGGGTTCCTTGGGTACTAGGACCAAGCCATGACCATTTTATTATTGCCTGTGTTGGGCACATAGCTGGTATCCAATGAGTATCTGTTGAGTGAGGGAACTAATCAATGACACAATGAAAGAAGAATATCTCATGGGAGGAATGAGAAGAGGGCTATGATGTGAACTAAAATGTGGATTGTCAGATGTGATAGTGTCATTTCCTGAGCTTGAGACTTACAGCCCTGTGTGCTGTGCATGACCATGGCACCACTGCTGAAAAATACCCTTTGTCCATGCTATGTCCTGTCTCTATACCTTTTCAATCTGTATACAGAACAGATAATCCATGGAGTTCATGAGGAGAAATGTGGCATCAGAATTGGAGGAAGACTCATCAACAACCTGCACTTTGCAGATGCCACATTCTTGCTTGCTGAAACTGAGGAGGACCTGAAGCATTTGCTGCAGAGAGTCAAGGACTATAGTTCGTAATATGGATTGAAGCTCAACATCAAGAAAACACAGATTCTCACCACTTGACCCATTGGCAGCACCATGAGAGGTGGAGAAGAGATTAAGGTTGTTAACAATTTCAGCTTACTTGGGTCCACAATCAACACTTTTGGCACCAGCAGTGAGTAAATAAAAAAACAAATTGCATTAGAAAAATCAGGGTCCTCTCCAGAGTGCCAAAGAGTGATGTCAGTCTAGAGATTACGATGCACTTGACCCAGGCCATGGTCTTCACAATTACTTGCTATGCATCAGAGAGCTGGGCAATGACTAAGGAGACAGAAGAAGCATTGACGCCTTTGAGTTGTGGTGCTGGAGAGGAGTAATGAATGCAGCATGCATTGCCAAGAGAACGAAAAGGTCCATCCTGGACAGGGTGAAACCAAGGTGCTCCTTGTAGGCAAGGATTTTGAGACTCTGTCTCACATACTTTGGCAATGTGGCCAGGAGGGACCAGTCTTTGGAGAAGGATATGTTGCTTGGAAGAGTGGAGGGACAGTGCAGGAGAGAAAGAATCCAGATGAGATAGATTGACACAATAACTGGGGTAATAAGAGTAAGTATGTCAGAGATAGTGAGATTGGCTCATGATGGAGTAGGATTTAGAGCTATTGTGCATAGGGTCGCTATGAGTTGTGGTCAGCTCAACAGCACATAACAAAAACAACAATACTTATGCCATTAATCTAGCCTCTCTTAAGAAACAAGCCCTCATTTCTTGCCGAGTGACTCTAGAGCAGACCCTGAGCTTGAGAAAATTGCCCTGTGCTTCAGCCCACAGCATCACAGCTAGTCAATGCTAATGGCCGCATATGTGGTCAGAGCTTCTTGCTCAGAACAGGCTATTCTGACCTGCAGAAAGCACTTGCTGCTAAAATCTCCAGTTGCAACTATTTTAAAATAATCTCAGAGGGAATGTGTGATTCACATGCTTTCAGTTATAGTAACTACTGGGTTCATAAACATTTTGAAGATGGTATTGAAGTTGTTTTATTTCTGGCTTATTTGGGGTTGAGGGCATCAATTAATTGCACTTCTTTCTCCCATTGAATCCTGAGTGAAGGAGCCAATAAAGATTGGAGTGACACGAAGGATTTGAGGCCAACATAGGCCTTCCTTTTCCACCTTTACTTTTTCCTGCTTTGAAGAAAATGGGCTCAGGATACATTTGGTCTAGAAACTTCCAGAAGTATTTTGTTAGTATAGAATTTAATACAATTCGTTTTCTTCAGGGAGATGACAGATGGAACAGTGCTCTTGTTCAGGTACTGATTTCACAGTATGCATGTGAGAAACTACATATGGGATTAAACCAAAACCAAACCCATATGGCCATTAGTTAAATTTAAATAGTAAAGACCTTCCATTGGGTTTTTGAGGCCATGTGCCTTCACAGACTGCCCTTCTTTCTCCTGTGAATTTGAACTGCCAACCTTAGTGGCCTGGTATGTTATGTATCCACTGATGTAATCAAGTTGGAGCTCACTTATAATGGACACTTTCAGTGAATTTTTTGAGGCAGTAAATTGCACAGGAGGATATTTGCAGAGCAGCTGGTGGGTTTGAATGACATGCCTTTGGGTTGGCAGCAAAATTCCTTGCCACTAAGCCATCAGAGTTCAAATTAAGGCTGAAAAAAATAGATGGAAACACCTAGGGTTATTTTATTGTGAGTACATTGCAATTTAATTGACGAGAACAATTATTATTTCTTAAGCTATATTCTGTAGAAGATCAAAGCCAGTGAAGTATATTATTTGGGTCCCAAGAACCAGAGATCAGAGGACAAAAGAAGAAAAAAAAAAAAAAACAAAAAAAAACAAAAAACAGAGATCAGAGGACAAGTCAAAAGTAGGATCAAGATAGAGTGTAAGCTTTGCCAGAACATTCATATACATTGGATATAGGTCATAACCCCAAGGAAACTCCTCTTTCACATTAGATTAAATAGAAGGTGATTATATAATACCAGCCAAACTGCTGAAGGTCATGACTGAAGGTTATGAACCAAGTTCATACATAACCATAATCACCACATGCCATTTATGAACTTATTACTATTTCCTTCTTGCTGTTGTTTGCTGGTTTTGAGTCAGTCCTAACTTGCATTGACTCTGTGAGCAGCAATAGGAAACATTGCCCAGTGTTGTATCTTCTTCATAATCAACTCTGAATCTAATAATTGTTATCTATAGGACTTCCATTGCATGATTTTCAGAAATAGGCCCCTTAGGCCTTTTTTCTGAGTCTGTTTTAGGCTGTAGGTTCTCCTAAAATTTGTTCAACCTGAGAGCAGCAGGCTCGCCTGCCCTGACAGCCAGGTGGTGGCTACACCTGAGGTGTATTGTCTAGGAATCTCACCTGGATCTCTCACATGGAAGCAAGAATTCTACCACTGCTCCAATAATATTCCATAAATCCAACACAGGGAGTCTGTAAGGGGAGATTGGATAAACACGAGTTCATCTCTTGAATAGGAAAGGCAAGGCCTCTGGGGTCTTTTTCTTGATGAAAGACAAGGCCTCTAGCACAAGGCAAGGTGAGAAGATACATGTGGACACTCAGTTCTGGCTGGGGCACTTAATAGATTCTAGTTCTCAGCTTGGTTGATTATTTTGCACTAATTCCACAAGTTCTTTTCTACTTAGAACTTCACTGACTCTCAGAAATTTTTTCAGAGTGTAGGCTGAAGGAATGTATTCTTCCCCCCACTTTAATGATTGAGAAATTGAAAATCAGAGATATCCAAGGTATCCAAAGTTATGTACCTAAAAAATGGTGGAGAAATCCAAGTTATATTTTCTTAAATGAAATTGTCTCAGGCTTCATGTGCCTTTAGAATCCCCTCCACCCTCCATTTGTATCTAGTCTTCCAGGTCATTTATTTCTGGGGGAAAAAAGTAAGAATCTAAAAATATTTATCAGTTAACCTACAGTTAAACAAGGTGTTAAGAACATGTCTGTTTAACTTCGTGTGAAACACCAGTGAAATAACAATAAAGAACTAAAAGAATTAGAAAGACTTTGAGTCAAAAAGTGAAAGAAAACATGGAAGAGGAAGTAACAGTTAAAAGAAGACTGTTAAAAATGGGAGTCACATTTTTGGTGGAAGAAATAAGAACACACAGTGGCCATGACTGGAGTTGTTATTCTTTTCTTACGGCAAAATCAGGTTGCTCAGAGGTGCTGGTGGGATGGTGGGGTTTGAGGGACCTCATGCATCCTGCTATCCCCGAGACTGAAGTTCCTGCTTTAAGCCTACATTGTGTAGTATTTTTGTGTTTTCAGGGTTTTGTTATTTTTTGTTTGTAATTTCCCAAAAATGCTGGGTAACTTAGATAATTCTGTAGTCGTTTCTCTCTCTTTTTTTTTAAATTTTATATTGGTTTGCTTACAAAGTTCGTATGCATTGTGTTTCACACTATAGAAGGATAACCAGTAAAACATGTATGGGGACTCCTGGGGGAAGGGATAAGAGTGGAGGGCTGAGGATGCGTAGGGGTGAAACTATAGGGTGGCATAGTTTGGTGAATGAAGGGAGAGGGTGAAGGAAATGGGAAGGATCTGGGTGAAAAGACAGGGTAATAATTGGCAAGGTCCAGTGGTGATTGACGTTATAAAACATAATGCATGGGAATGATTGTATGAAACACAATGTGAATGAAGAATAGTGTGAAACACAATGTTTTTATTTTGATGTAATTGTAGACTCACAGGAAATTACAGAGATGGTATAGAGAGACCCACATGCTCTTCACCAAGGTTCCCTATGTGGTTATGCTTTGTATAACTCTTTTTTTTTTTTGAGGAGTCTTATCTTCCCCTTTAATATCCTAAAATCTCAAAACGCACTGCCATCAAGTCATACAGTCATCCCACCATCAGTTTCTAAGGCTGCAAATCTTTTTGCAAGTATTCTAACCATTGGCGTTACACTCCACCCCAGCAAGGTCCCTTTTTAATATACTCATTCACTCATTTTCACTGCCACTGATTTGGAGCCAAATTACAGATGACCCTCCAAGGGGTTTTCAGAGGCTGTAAATCACAGTGGAGGAGACCTCCCATCTTTCGCCCGTGGAGTTGCTGGTGAATTTGGTTCAGAGACACCGACGGCTTTGAACCGCAGCTCAACTCCCTATCAGGTAGGCCCTCAGAGTTCCTAGACACATGTTGCTGTTATGTGCCATCAAATCACCTGAAACTCACAACAGCCCTAAGTCCTGCTCTATCCTGTGCCAATCCTACTGTCTCTAACACACCTACCCCCATTACCTTGGTCACTGAATAAATCTATCTCATCGAGGATCTTCCTTTCTTGCATTGCCTCTCCACCCTCCCAAGCATGACGTCACTCTCCAAGGACTGGTCCCTCCTTACAACATGTCCAAAATTTGTCACACAAAGCCTCAGAATCCTTGCCTCCAAGGAACAGACTGGTTTCACCCTCTCTAGGTTGAACTTGTTTGTTCTCCTAGCAGTCCATGGTATATTCAATACTCTTCTCCAGCACTCCAACTCAAAGGCGTCAATTCTCCTTCTATCATTCCTAGTCATTGTCCAGCTTTCTGATGCACAGCAAGTAATTGCAAAGACCACAGCACACCTTAGTCTCCAGACTGACATTGTTGCTGTTCAGTACTTTGGAGAGGTCTCTGACAGAAGATTTCCCAATGCAATTTGTCTTTTTATTTCCTGGCTGCTGGTACCAGAGTGCTGACTGCAGAGCCAAGCAAACGGAAGCTGTCAACAATCTCAATCTCTTCATCGTCTATCAGGATGCTGCCAATCAGCTCAGTGGTGAGAATCTTTGTTTTCTTGATGTTGAGCTTCAATCCATATTGAAGGCTGTAGTCCTTGAACTTCCTCAGCAAGCACTTCAGTTCCTCCTCAGTTTCAGCAAGCAGGGTTGTATTTCCCTTCCTCGGTGTCGTTGCGCAGGGAGGCCTCCAGCAGCGCCACGCTGGCCTCGAAGGACACCTTCTTGCGGCGGCCGCCCGCGCTGCGCTTCCGCTCGTGCTTGCGTTTGCGGTGCTG
>NW_006399978.1:4190440-4199715 GCF_000299155.1 Elephantulus edwardii | reverse complement strand
GCAGAGAACTGCCGGAAGTCCAGGCTGGGTTTAGAAAGGGTCGTGGTACTAGGGATATTGTAGCTAATGTTAGATGGATCTTAGCTGAAAGCAGGAAATACCAGAGGAATGTATATCTGTGTTTCATTGACTATGCAAAGGTGTTTGTGTAGATCATAACAAACTGGCTGACTCTGAGAAGCATGGGAATCCCAGAACACTTGATAGTGCTAATGAGAAACTTATACTTGGACCAAGAGGCAGTTGTCAGAACAGAGCAATGAAACACTGCATGGTTCAAAATTGGGAAGGGTGTACACCAGGGATGTGTCCTGTCTCCATACCTTTTCAACCTGTAGGCAGAACAGATTATCCAGGAGGCTGGGCTCTATGAGGAGAAATGTGGGGTAAAGATTGGTGGAAGATCAATCAACAATCTGCGTTATGCAGATAACACAATCCTGCTTGCTGAAACTGAGGAGGACCTGAAGCGCTTGCTTTAGAGGGTCAAGGACTGCAGCCTCCAATATGGATTGAGGCTCAATGTCAAGAAGACAAAGATTCTCACCACTGGACCAGCATCAGGATGGATGGTGAAGAGATTGAGATTGTTCACAGTTTTAGTTTACTTGGCTCCACAGTCAACACTCTCGGCACCAGTAGCCAGGAAATGAAAAGACGTATTGCCATGGGAAAGTCTGCTGTTAGGAACTTCTCCAAAGTACTAAAGAGCAGTGGTGTCTCTCTGGAGACTAAGGTGCCTCTGATACAGGCCATGGTCCTTGCTATCACTTGTTATGCATCAGAGAGTTGGACAATGACTAAGGAGGATAGAAGGAGAATTGATGCCTTTCAGCTGTGGTGCTGGAGAAGAGTATTGAGAATACCATGGACTGCTAGGAAAACAAACAGATTTATCCTGGAGAGGGTTAAACTGGGTGGCTCCTTGGAGGCAAGGGTTCTGGGGCTCCGTCTAACATACTTTGGACATGTTGTAAGGCGAAACCAGTCCTTGGAGGTGGACATCATGCTTGGAGGGTGTAGGGACATCACAGGAGGGGAAGGCCCTCCATGAGGTGGATTGATTCAGTGACTGGGTTAATCGGGATGGGTGCGTCAGAGACAGTGCGATTGGCACAGGACAGAGCAGAGTTTAGGGCTTTTGTACACAGGATCGCTATCAGTTGCAAGCGACTCAACGGCACACAACAGCAACAACAACATATATAGTTTTCCTCTATATACACTAGCAATTTTCCCTAAAGTATTTTGTACAGGTCTGTATAAGATATTAATTTTAATTTGAGACAACAGAGGACTTAATCCAGTTTGATGCACCTAAGATGAGTATAATGACTTGATTCTAAGTGGTGTCCAGCATGATTTTGTTGTTGTTAGGTGTTGAGAAAGTACTACTCATAGTGAATTTATGAACAAAAGATCTGAGTCCTGTTCTGTCCTGCACCATCCTCACACTTCCTGACACATAAAAGCTCACTGCAGCAGTCACTGTGTCAATCCACCTGGTCAAGGATCTTCCTCCTCTTCGCTGACCCTCCACTCTTCCCAGCATCATGTTCCTCTACAGGAAATAGCTCCTCCTAGTAACATGTCCAGAATGTGTAAGGCAAAGCCTCATTACCCAATGCTGTATAATAACTTATGTCAAGGATTACCAGTTCCTTCTATATCTCCCACAGGACTCCAGTCAATAATTTCTGTGGAATTAAATTTACCAAATTTAGTCACAGATCCTATTTCTCTTACACCAGGTTCCCATGGTGGAAAGGAGGATACATCCCATAAATCTTTCATAGAGTATTGAGATAACAAGAAGAATCAGTAGTCATGTTGTTATTATTGTTGTTGTTATGTGCCGTCAAGTTGCCTGCAACTCATAGCGACCTTATGTACAACAGCCCTAAACCCTGCTCTATCTGTGCCAATCTTATTGTCTCTGACACACCTACCCCCATTACCCCAGTCACTGAATCAGTCCACCTCATTGATGGTCTTCCTCTCCGGCACTGTCCCTCACATTACATAATTTAAAAGAGGATATTCCAGTAAAGCTAAGGTTAAAAGGACTTGTATGAAACATCCAAGTTGTCTGGCAACTGTCAAGCAAAAACTAGCGTTAAGACTTTTACTTATACAAAGAAGATTTTCTGCATGACCTGTTTAATTAAGTATCAATAAATTTTCTTGTACCCCTAGGTGTGAAGGCCCAGGATGGCAATCAGGACTATTAAGATAAAACACCAGCCAGCTAAGTAACTAGTTTCATTAAAGGTGGATTAGGAATAGGTGCCTCATATGTCCCCTAAGCTGAAGCTTCACTCACAGCAAGCGTAATCACTGTGTACAGAGCCAGCATAAGGTTTTCAGGATTACGGCATTTGTTGAACTGATTCAATAGCTAAGTTGCTCTCGGGGTGTTCGCCTTCACATGTCCGCAGGTCAGAGGTTCACCTTGCTGAATCACTGCTGTAGGTTGCTGGTCTTCCAAAGGCATCTGGCTCATGGCTTGTACAGGAGGGCTGGCAGATCCTGACTGAAGAGACCGAAGGGGTCCATGGTAAGGGTTAACACATTGTCCAGGAATCCACTCTGGACCTCAGTCTGTAGAAACACAAGCATGTCCTTACTCCCGTGTTAGCAACTAAGTGGACCATACATCTTTTCTTGCTCTAGGTCTTTCCATAAAACCCATAGTCCAATACTTGATATTTCAGCCTCTCCATGTTTTTCAGCTGGAGTGCAATTATCTTCTTGTCTAGCATTTAAAACATTCCGAGTACATATGGCTAAACGTAGTCTAGTACCAGGACTTCGAAGTGGTGTGTCTATTCCACCTTTTTGCTTTTGCAGTAAGCAATTTAAATTTTGATAGACATGCTCAATAAGTTTGACTGCCTTGAGGATTATAAGGAATTTCAGTTTTATTAGTCGTATTTGCAAATATTAATATGTAATTACTATTATGTTATTATCTGCCGCATTTATAAAACTGTTGAAAACTATCACTTACATATGCAAGTCCCTTATCAGTTTTTATTTCTGTAGAGTTACCCATAGTAGCAAAAGCAGAAAGACAATGTTTGTTAACATGTGCTGTAGATTCTCCTGTCTAACATGTGGCATGTATCATATGAGAATAGGTATCTACTGAAACATGTATGTAAGAAAGCTTGCCAAGCTCTGAAGCATGAGTTACATCCTTTCACTGCACCATATTAGGTTTAAGCCCTTGAGGGTTAACACTTTCTATAGGGAGAATGTTATTTTGTAATTTAGGCCAATTGCTAGGCCACTTTTGTTCTGAAATGATAGACACATCAGCACCAGTATTTAATAAACCTGAAAATGTTCTTCCTTGTATCTTAATATTTCACTGAGGCCTAGAATCTGAAATAGCTTGTGCCCAAAATACTTTTTGATGTTCTGTGCTTCCAAATCCTTCATCGCCTCTAATAATTTTTTGAGACGCTTTAACAGGTTGATAGGGAAGAAGAAATGACTGAGATGTATGATCTCCAGGCTCAAAAAATCCATGGAACCTTAGAAAACAAGAGCACTTGAATTTCACCATAAAAATATTTATTTTTTTTTTTCGCTGCAGCTGAAAGCTTCTTTATTGTGGTAAAATGGCGGCGGCGGCTCACCATAAAAATCTTGATCAATAACTTCTGGATACACTCATATTCCTTCTAGATTTAATCTACCCTTTCCCAAAATTAAATTTAAAGTTTCTCTTGGCAATGGTCGCCAGATCCCAGGAGGGACCTTGAGAGCTTCAGGGTCTCTTTTCATGATGACTCGTTCTTCAGTGGCGATGTCCAGCGCTGCACTCCTGTGATCCCTGAGGAGATGGAATCAACACCCCTCCTTTGGTGAAAGCGTGAATCAGAAAAGGACCCTTATTTTGTTGTGGCCAGGACAGGCCCCCCTTCTTGTTTCCCAGCAAAGGGGTGCCATTTTTGTGATTTCCAGATCAGCATTGACTAGCCCAGTGATTTCCCTTTCTACCTTTAGGACATAAATCAGAAAGTCGTTCTGTGCTAGCAGAAGAACTTCTTTGCTTACTATCGTTTTTAAAATGTTCTATCTTTCTACATTGAAAACCTCTACTTTCTCTACCTTCTTTTTTCAGAGCTCACATTGAAGCCTTGATAGCTTTATGTCTCTCAGTCCTTACATCTTGACAAGCTTTAATTTATTGTCTTAAATCTCGAGAGCCTCTTTCTGGAGCTCACTTGCAGTCAGTGGTAGCATTTTCAGAAGCCAATGCTCCTAGCAGCATTTCTGCTTCAACTGCATGAGAATCTGATGAAGGGTTGTTAGAAACTGGAACCAAGACAGCGACATTGCGTTTGAGTTTTGAATGACCTTATGCAGCCATCAGGGAGCTCTGGTGAGGGTGAGAGGGAAGGAGTTGCACTGCCAGCCTTACAGCTTGAATCCACCAGCTCCTCCAAGGGGAAAAGTGGGGTAATCCACTCTGGTTCAATTTACTGCCTCTGAAAACTTGCTGGAGGGTCAGCTGTGGGTCAGTAGCTTCCAGTTTGATGCTATGTAACAACAACAATGGAGCTGTCATGTTGCTAACGAAAAGATTGGTGTTTTGAACCTACTTGTGTGTTCCATGGGAGAAAGGCAATTTTCTCAGAAATCCACTGGAGGGTAGTTATGATTTGGAATTGACTTGAAAGCAGTGAGTTTGGTTTGAGTTTAAAGGACTAAATTATGTTGACCATTGTCTCACATGTTCATTTTCTATTTGTGTATCTTCTTTAGAGAAATGTCTTTGCCCATTTAAGAATCAGATTTCCGTCTTTTTGTTGTTGAGTTACATGAGTTCTTCATGAATTGTAGATAGTAAGTCATTATTATATAAGCACTGAGAGGATAGTTCAAGAGTGTTTCACAGCTGACCAAAAGGTCAAGAGCCTCCGGTGGGTCCAATCTACCAGCCACTCTGAGGAAGAAATTTGGACAGTCTTTGTCCATTTAGATTTACAACCTCAAAACTCATTAGAGGGTTGCCGTCAGGATTCAACTTGATGGTAGTAAGTTTTGAGTCCATTTATATCCATTTTTATCTTTTCCCTCTTTCTTGTCTTCTGTCTTTTAAATGATATTTTCTTTCTTCATGTGTGGCATTCTTGCTGTTATCCTACAACTCATCTGGTTTTTGTTATTAGCGGTCAATGCAACAAATATATTCTTCTTGTTGTTTGTTGTTAGGTGCCATTGAGTCAAGTACAATTCAGAGCAACCCTGTGAACAACAGATCCTGTGCCATCCTCATTTCCTCTGACACACTGGAGCCTATTGCTGCTAGTCATTGTGTCAGTCTATCTGGTTGAGGGTCTTCCTCTCTTTTGTTGACCCTCCACTTTTCAAAGCATAATGTTCCTTTCCAAGGAATAGCCTCTCTTACCAACATGATCAAAGTATGTGAGATGAAGCTTTGCCATCTTTGCCTCCAACGAGCATTCTGGCTTCATTTTTACCAAGAGATATCTGTTTGTCTTTTGACAGACTATAAGATAGTCAGTGGTTTTCTCTAATAACACAACTCAAAAAACATCAATTCTTCTGACAACCTTGTTAACTGTCCAGCTCTCAGATGCACTGCAAGTAATTGAAAAGACCCTGGCCTGAATCAGACACACCTTAGTATTCACACGGACATCATTGCTCTTCAGTAATTTGGAGAGGTTCCTAACAGCAGACTTGCCCAATGCAATATGTCTCCTGATCTCCTTACTGCTGGTACCAAGGATGTTGATTGTGGATCCAAGTAAGGTGAAGTTGTTGACAGTTTCAATCTCTTCTCCATATATCATGATGTTGCGTATTGATCCAGGAATGAGGATTTTTGTCTTCTTGATATTGAAGATCCAATCTATTTTGAAGGTCATTGTCTTTGACCTTCTATACTAAGGACATTAAGTCGTCTTCAGTTTTCAGCATGAAAGGCCATGTTATATGTATAATGCAGGTTGTTGAATCTTCCCCCAATCCAGGGGCCATGTTCTTCTTCAAAGAGTCCAGCCTCTCAAATGATTTGCTAGTATATAGATTGAATAGGTATGGAGAAAGGATACAGTCCCAACACTCATATTTCCTGATTTTTAAACCATGCAATGTTCCCCTGCTCTTTCAGACAGCAGCTGCTTTGTCTAGGTCATAAATTTCACATGAGCATAATTAAATATTCTGGGATTCCTGTTCTTCTCAATGTTAGCCATAGTTTGTTATGATCTACACAGTCAAATGCCTTTGCATAGTCAATGAAGCACAAATAGAAATTCTTCTGGTGTTCTCTGCTTTCAGCAATGATATCCCTAGTGCCATGGCCTCTTTTAAACCTAGATTAAACTTCTGTCAGTTTCTCTCTCTCTCTCTCTCCTGTTTTGGCCGTTTTTGTGGTTTCCCCCTCTCCTGTGGTCTTCAGCTTGTTTGTGATATTAATGATGCTGTTTGTTAATTTCCACATTTTGTTATATAACCTTTATTGAGAATAGGAATACATATGGATCTCTTCCAATCAGTCTGCCAAGGACCTGTCTCTAAATTTCCTGGCATGGATTAGTGAGCAAGTCCAAGGCTACATCTGTAGATTAAAATATGTCACTGGGTATCCCATCGATTCCTGGGGCCTTATTTTTTGTCAGTGCCTTCTTGAACTTCTTCATTACCACTGGCTCTTGTTTATATGATACTTTCTGAAATTTTTCAGCATCAACCAATTCTTCTTGGTACAGTGACTGAATATTTCTTTCATTTTCTTTTGATGCTTCCTGTATCATTCGAGATTTTGCCCGTAGTATCTCTAAATATTGAAACTCAAGGCTTGAATTTGTTTTTAAGTTCTTTCAACTTGAGTAATGCAGAGCAAGTTCTTCACTTTTTAGTCTCCAGTTCTAGGGCTCAGCACATATCTTACTTTACTTTGTCCTCTTGAGTTGCCCTTTGAAATCTTCTGTTCATCTCTTTGACTTCAGCATTTCTTCCCTTTCTTTGTTTTGGCCTCTCAATGTTCTACTGCAATGTTCAGTCTCTTCTGATATTTATTTGTTTTGGTCTTTTCTTCCTCTTCTGTCTTTGCAATGATAGTTTGCTCTCTTCATAAATATCTTCCTTCCCCTTTTTTCTTTATATTTCTTTTTTTTGTTTAAAAAGTACATTTTTATTTTATACTGGTTTGCTTACAAAGCCTGTATACATTGTTTTTCACAGCAGATCTTTCTCATTTCCTTTACATCTATCTCTCCCTCCACTTGTCAAATTGTATGACCCTGTGATTGCCCCCCGCCCATCCTCACTGCTCTGCTTCTATCCTCCCCTCCACTTGGATCCTCATACATGTTTTACGAGTTTTCTGTATATTTCTGCAATAATGGTCTTATACAGTGTTTGTCCTTATGGGATAAGTTAGCTTACTCAGCATAATGCTCTCCAGTCCCTCCCAAGTTATGTACTAATTTTTGAAATTTTTGCTCCTGCATGCTGTTTAGTATTTCATCATGTGACTGTACCACAATTTCTCAATCCACTTGACTATTGTTGAATATTTGGACTGTTTCCGTGTTCTTATTATGATGAATAACACTGCTAGGAACATTGGTGTACAATCTTCATTTGTGTCTATTTCTAATTTTCTTGGGGTGTGTTCTAAGCAGTAGAATAGCTGGGGCATATGGAATTTCTATGTTCAGCTCTTTGAGGGAGCACCAAACTGCTATGAATAATATCTTTGATGTCATCCCATAATGCAGCTGGTGTTCAATCATTACTGTTCAGTGCCTAACCTACTTGGAGATGATTTTTAAATTTAGGTGGAATATACTCAAGGGAGTTTTGGCCCTAAAGAACTTGTTTCAGTTTTCTTTAGCTTCAATTTGAACTTGCACATGAGCAATTTGCTCTATATCATCTGGTTTGTTTTTTTTTCGTAGTTAAAAAATCACAAGTAAACTTTTTTTTTTAACATTCTTTGCTTTCAGGTAACATCCATTTGACATAAAAATGGTACCCCTCATCCCATGGGTTCTTTTAAATCCAGCTTAAATTTCTAGCAGTTCAATGTAGTGTTCCAGTCATTTAAAAAAATAATCTTCAGCAATATTTTACTTTTGTGTGCTATTGTTTGAGAATTTCCACTATCTGTTGCATTGTCCTTTTTTTTGGAATGAGCACAACTATGAATCTTGTGTGATTAACAAATTACATATTGCAAATCTTTTTAAAGATTCAATACTTAAGAATCCAATCAACTACATCTGTGGAAAGAGATGGTGAAAAAGCTCAGAATCATTAGTCAGATGATCATCAGTTAGGCCTTAAGTTTGCCATTTTATTTATTTAATTTTTGTTTGTTTTCCCCTTATTTCTTATTATATTTATTTTAGTAATTAACTTTATTGTTGTTGTTGCGTACCATTGAATTGAGTCCAATTAACACTGGAGGTGACTGTCCCTCTTCTCCAGCAGAGCATTTGGTGGATTCAAACCACACACCTTTGGGATTGCAGTGCAGCTTCTTGCCAGTAGACCACCAGAGCTCCCTCACCCTTTGTTTTTCTTACCTTCTTGTTAGGGGATTACTGTTTGTTTGCTGTTCCCTCTTTGTCCTGCCCCCCACCCCTAATAAGCTTTTGAGTCCTATTTGGCTATTAAAACTATTCCTATGTATTATTTGCTAAAAGTTAAAATTGTTATTATATTATTACTATTTTTTTAAAAGCATGTTCCTTTTCTATAATAAGGAGGATGAAACAAAAAAATTCCAAACAATTCTTGCCATGTCTTTTGCTTATTTTGTAATTTGATTATTAGATTTCTTCTTGTGGAGGCCCAGGAGTAGTCTGTAAACTTTCGTTATGAGACTCTTGTCTGAGCTGGTATTATCAAATGTTTGTTCCCAGTCTGTAGGTTTCTTTTCACCCTGTTGGAAAAAGTTTTTGATGAACACAGGCATTTAATCTTTAGATGATCCCATTCATAAATTTTATTTCTTCAGATTGTACATTTCTGGCTGTATTTGGCAGTCTCTTTATACCATAGATTAGAGTTTCTAAGCTTGATCCTTAGTTTGTCTCTTATGAATTTTATGGCTTTGGGCTTTACTTCCAAGTCTTTTATCCACCTTGAGGTGATTTTTGTGTATGGTGTGGGATGTGGATCCTGTTCCAGCTTTCTGCAGTCAGCAGTCCAGTTTTGCCAGCACCATTAGTTGAAGAGGTTGTCATTTCCCCATTAGATAGGTTTTATTTCCTTGTTGAATA
>NW_006399978.1:4181749-4189720 GCF_000299155.1 Elephantulus edwardii | reverse complement strand
AGCAAACCTAGAGAGAACAAACTTGTGAGTCACAAATAGAAGGGTTTTGAGGGTGTTGCTTTCAGGTTTACTGGGGGGGAGGGTGGCAGAAGGTGGCCTAGGTAACATTCTCTGGATACCCTAGGCATTCTTTTTTTTTCCTTCCCCACCCAGGGGTCAGATGGCACAATCTGGGGACTGAGGAGCTCACCCCGAGGGCCGTGACAGCTCACCCTGAGCAGGGAGCCGAGGGCAGCCCGCAATCTACAAGCTTTTGAAAGCAGGGAGGAGATTTAATTTGTTTTTTATCTTAGCCCAGCACAGGTCATTGGATCAGTTCAAGATTATCATTGTTAGGTACTGTTGAGTCAAGTATGACTCACAGTTAACCTATGAACAACAGACCTGAACCTGCCCTATCCTGTGCTCGTTATTTATTCATTCTTATTTGCTGTGTGCTGGCCACCAGAATTAGAAATGAGGAAAGTGAAGCTGAGAGAAGGAAAATGGACTTGTTCTAAGAGATAGACCAAGCACCCCATGAGGCAGAGCAAGCACCTCCTTCATGGAAGTTTTGTACCTTTCTTAGATCATTCGAGGTCCGCTAAGGGGCTCGGTGGAGCTTCTCTGTGTCATCTCCCATCTGTTGGAAGTTGCCCAAGATGGATGGGAGCTCCAGACACATGAGGCTAGAGCAAACCACCTACCTACATGCTTGAGTGCAAGTGTTCATTTTCCCACCTGGGGACAGCAAATGCCTGGGAAGATATCTTCTTTCATCTTATTTATTATATACTGAAAGTTTATGGAGGGTACCAGGATCCTTCAATTTTGGGTGTCTCTTGGGCTTTATTTAGCCCCCTATCTGGGCCTTGCAGGTGGATGACCTGTGTAGTGTCTTCACAGGAAGGTGGTGTGCAAGTGTGGCTACACTCGTGAGCAGCACTCGAGAGAGGCCAGGAAGCCCCTCATGTTCCAGGGTATGACGTGGGACCCCAAAATGCACATCAAGGAGACGTCTACAGATGCTTTTGGTGAAATTGCTTTCACAGGCCTGGGGCAGAAGGTGGGAAAGGTAAGTTCCATTGCTCTGATGCTTTTCATTGTAGGTTCAAGGTCATTGCTGGTGGTCTCAGTGGTCCCTCAACAACTCTGAGATGGTGCACAACAATTTCATGAACCTTATGATGATAATACATTGACCCCGTGGCTTATTAGGGTGGGCAAATTGGGGTGTGCAGTTTGGGGCAGGCTGGTTAGGGTAGACGGGTTGGGGAGGTAGGTTGGCATGGGAAGGTTGACTAGACTGCTTGGGGTGGGCAGGTTGTGGTGTTGGGTTGGGATGGGCAGATAGACTAGATTGGGTGGGTGGGTGGGTGGATAGGTTGAGATAGGTAAAATTGGGTGGGCAGATTGACTAGAATGGGTAGAGTGGGCAGGTTGGGAGAAGGTTGAGGCAGATGGATTGAAATGGGTAAGACTGGGTGGGTAGGTTGAGAAGACTGGATGGGGTGGGCAGGTTTAGGTGAGCAGGCTGGGGTGGACTGTGGTCCTTCAGACATGTTGGTCACGATCGGCTACCACGTGCTAACCCAGGGTCTCCTCTTACTGTCCTTTCTCTGTAGTATGTCCGAGTCTCTCAGGACACACCTTCTCATATCATCTACAAACTTATGACTGAGCACTGGGGCCTGGAGGTTCCCAACCTCTTAATCTCAGTGACAGGTGGGGCCAAGAATTTCATCATGAAGCCGAGGCTAAAGAGAATCTTCCGGAGGGGTTTAGCCAAGGTGGCCCAGACCACAGGTGAGAGCTTGAGATGGACATGAGGCCTTATCTGCACTGGTTCCTATTGAGGGGTGTATCTGGGAAACAACGTGGGGTGGAGGTGGAATGAGCAGGCATTTTCAGGGAAGACATGCCCCAAGGCCAAGTGATGGCCATCAGGATTGGAAAGGCACTGAGACCATAGAGTCCACACCTGTGTGAAAGGCCTCAGGCTGCTGTAAAAAGAACTGCACAGCAGGGGATTGCAGTGGCAGAAATTTATTCTTGAGGAAGGAAATCAGACTTAGGATGTTGGCCAGAGTTCCACTTCCTCCCAACGCTCTACAGGAGAATCCCTGTCTCTATCAATGCTTAGTGGCTCCAGGCATTCCTTAGCTTGTGCTGTCATCATGTGCCTGTCCTCTATTTATGCATATATCTGCTTCTTCTCTCCTAAGAATTAACTCATCTTGCTCAGATATTCCTATTCCTTTATATTAACTAATTACATCTGCAAACATTGTAAACAAGGTCACACTCACAGGAACAAGGTTAAGGACTTTCACAGACCTTTCAGGGTATAGAATTCAACTCACAGTACCCATTCACCTCCTGATTTGACCCTTTGCCTGGGTAATGAAGCCCTGGGTCAGACTCACCCAATTTCTAGCACATCCACGGATGTCCCATTATTGGCTTCCAGCTCATTCAACAGTTCCAGTGTTTAAATCTGTTAATAGCATGCACCTGTTAGGTGGGCTAGAGTAACAAGCTTATGAAATGGTATGGACAAATGATTCTGGAGGGAGAAAGAGTAGGTTGAATAGTTCATCATGGAGATACTAGCAAGTGTTCTGAGAACGAGACTCTGTACCTGTTACCTAATCTTTCTGTCAACTACTGGAAAGTTTTAGGTACCATCCAGCTTGCCTGTGACTCATAACAATCCTATCAAAAACATCTACACCTTGCCCTATCCTGAGAAGTGATTCAATCCAGCAACTTTTCTATGGGAGAAAGATAAGCAGTCTCCTCCCATGTGGTTTCTGACTCTGAAAATTCACTGGAGGGTTAGTTGAGTTGGTTCTGACTTGGCAGCAATGAGTTTGAGTCTAGTTGAAGTCAAATAACTTCACAAAGTCACATGATTTGACCCCACACTGGCCAAGACTTCTACATTGTGTTCTGAAGAACCTAAAGTGCCACACGGACGGAGCTTCCTTCAGAGTAAAAATGAACAAGTGGAATGTCTATGTCTCCCAGGTGGCTCACACTGGGGCAGGGTAGCAACAAGGAAAGGCATGGGGTCCAGATGAGCAGAGAGGGTTCCAAAGCAATTCCAAAGGCTTGGCTTTCAAAAAGATATGAGACCATCCCTTGGTTTGAGTCCCCCCCCCCCAAAACCAGTTGCCATTGCATTGACTCTAATTCATGGCAACATCATGTATATCAGAGGACAATGTGCTCCAATCAGAAACACCTGGGCATTTCCCTGAAACAGTCTTACCTTGAGCCTTAACTGGCCTTCCTTAGTTTTACCATTTCCCAGAGGACAATTACTTGGAGCAGATGTTGGTGGGCAATGAGGAGGGCAGCTGTGGCAGTTAACACCCTTGGCACCAGCAGTAAGGAGATCAGGAAACATACTGCATTGTGTAAGTCCTCCGTCAAGGATCTCTCCAAAATACTTAAGAATAATAATATTATCGTGAAGGCTAAGGAGTGTATGATTCAGGCTATGGTCTTTTCAATTACCTCCTCTGCATCTGAGAGCTGAACAATGAATAAGGATGACAGAAGAATTGATGCCTCTGAGCTCTGGTGCTGGAGAAGAGTACTGAATATCCTGTGAACTACCAAAAGAACAAACAGATATGTCTTGGAAAAAGTGTAGTCAGAGTGCCCTTTGAAGGCAAAGATGACTTTGGACATGTTGCTGGAGTAGGCTATTCCATGGAAAGGGATATCATGCTTGGAAAGGTCAGTGAAAAGAGGAAGATGCCCAACAGGATGGATTGGCACAATGATGGCAGCAGTGGGCTCAAGTACATCATAGGTGATGAGGATGGCACAGGACATGGCAGTGTTCATGTTTGTGGGGGTCACTAGGAGACGTACTCAGCTTGATGGCATCTAACAACAACAGGGGACAATGAGGGCCAGATGTACATATCTCCCTAGAAGTCCCAGATTTTGAGACTCTCTTTCTTCCTTCAAACCTCTCTGCAAATTGACTGAATCTTTTCTTGGATGTTGTTTTTGTTACATGCCATCGAGTCAGAACTGACTTATAGCTGACTCTCCAGCAGGTTTTTAGAGGGAGTAAATTTTATGGGAGGAGATGGCCCATCCTTTTCCCATGGAGCAGCTGGTGGATTTGAACCGTGTGCTTTTGGGATTGCTGTGTAGCTTCTTGCTATTAGGTTATGAGACTTGGTAAAATGAAACTCACTGTCACCCTAGTGCACTGGAGATCTTGGAAACTTCTTTGCCTGATGCTGTAGATTCATTAAGTCTCACCAGCCTCCTAAGCAATTGTGGGCAATAGTTTCACCGCATATTTACCATTGGATCATTTTAGCTTGTTATGTCACTGTTCTGCTACCCACTGCCTGTCCCAAAGCCATGTATTTTAGATTTTTAAAATTCACAGCAGTGCTGTAGCCTTGCTTTTTGGTGCTATTTTCTGTGGTACTGGTCAATATTGGACAGGTAACCAACAGCCCGAAGTGAAAGGAAACATTGGTTTGTGCTTATGGTTCAAGGCAGTGGCTGTGGGTCAGGGCTGCAGCTCCATTCCACATGTCTTCTCAGTCAGGAACAAGGGCCAAAAGAACAAATCTTACTTGCGACCAGCTGCTCTGTGGCAGAGGGAGTGGAGCAAAAGCAATCTGGTGTGAACTCACTATGCTCTGAGGTAATGATTGTTTTACTCACCTGCATGCCATTGACCAGAGCAGGGCCCCTGGCCAAACCCCTCTGTGGGATGGGGAAGCTGATCCCCTAAGCGTAGTATGCCCTAAGGTCACCGTGTACGGGTGTGATCCTTTACAGGGAACAGAGAGCTGGATTATGACCTACTGCACATGGGTCCCAAAAGGTGAGAGGAAGAAGGGAAAATTCCTGGAGTTGAAGAATAAGTAGAAGTAAGCATAGAAATAGAAATAATAGAAGAAACAGGGGAAAAAAGTAGAAGTAGATATTGAGGACACAGTAGAAGAAACAGAAATACAAGTAGAACTATATTTCTGAGAACTTCCCCAAACTGGGACAGTAGGGAGATATGAAGGACATGAGAGAGGGTAAGAGGGTCGGAAGGTAAGCCCTTGTTCCTGTCCTCTCCCTTTTCCTACCTGAACAGCATTGAAAGCCATGCCCTAGGGTTTCTGAGCTGCAATGTGAATACGTGCTCATAGTGTACCTTCCTCTTCAACCTTTTGAGAATCATACCTGCTAATAATGGTTTTGAGACTTCCTTACGTAAGAGAAGCTAACACCACTAAGGAGTGAGTTTCATTAGCAGTGGAAGGATCTGTCAGGATTTTGCCCGAGAGCTGGACCTGTGCATCTGTGGCTCTTCTGACTCCCCTGCTCATCTTCTGCAGGGGCCTGGATCATCACAGGGGGGTCCCACGCTGGTGTGATGAAGCAGGTGGGTGAAGCAGTGAGGGACTTCAGCCTAAGCAGCAGCTACAAGGAAAGTGACCTCATCACCATTGGAGTGGCCACGTGGGGCACCGTTCATAACCGCGAGAGTCTGATCAACCCCAAGGTGAGAAGGGCTTGCCTGGGGTAGGGGCTGCTCAGGGTGGGAGAGCACTGGGAGGCAGAGAGTTCGAGGACCACATCCACAGATATGCAGTGGCTGGTCCACTACCCAGCGACCCTGGTTCAGGAGTGCCTGCCCATGCCAGGAACTCAGGGATCTGGAACAAGCAGCTCCTCCTGACTGGACTTCAGTTTTCTTCTTCAAGACCATAGAGAGGAGCCACATAAGAACCATCTCAAAACTACCATGATTTCAGGGTCATTCCCATGGTCCATAAGAAACCATGAAATAGACATGAGGAGGGAAGTGTCTTGGCCAAGTTGACCAGTGAATGGGCTCAGGCTGTTTGACTTCACAGCATGAGTTTTGAACTTTAACCTACTGAGGTCCCTCCCCTCAAAAAATAAGAAGACAGTTGCTGTTGAGTGACCCATAAGTGTCAGAGTAGAGTTATGCTCCTCAAGGTTTTCAGTGGCTGATTTTGAAAAAGTTGACTGCCAGGCTTTTCTGCTGAAGTGCTTCTAGGTAGGTTCCAACTTTCATCCTCTAGGTAAACAGATGAGTGTATTAACCATTTGTGCTATTTAGAGACTCTGGTGTGTCTGCAGCCTGAATTCTCTGATGGTGTGATTCCAGGTGCTCAGAACACACCAGGAGCTCCCATTTGAGAGGGAAGATAAAGCTCACCTTGCTGTTTAATTACTTTGGCAAAAAGAATCAATGGCTTAAATACAGACACTGGAATTGGAAATGGTCATGTGATTAATTCATTAACATTTTTTAGAGACATGTCCACACATCTAGTAAACTCACATAATTAGGAGTGGTCAGGGCACACTTATCCAATACTTATGGAGAGGACTCCTCTGTAGCTACCACAGTGTGGCAGCCGTACATGGAGTCCTTCATCTGTTCTGGCAAAGGCCACTTGTACTTAATTCCAGGAGTAGAGCCTCTTCAGTGTGGTGACTCCTTTGTCTGTTACAGATGCCTATGATGCCAGGCACTGGCTCATTTAGACTGGCCTGTCTTCCTTTAGTGTTAGGATCTGAGATGGGTGAAGCAGGGCAGCATTGAATTGACTAACTTGGTCTTTCATGCCAGTTTTACTGGTTGGAAAACTGGGATTAAAAGAGAGTAGGCAACCTCCAAGATCCCACTCTCCCATGCTTCCCACTCCAAGTTCATAAGGCTTCCCATTTTACTCCCATTCTCCTTGGACATAAGTGGAAACTTCTCTTGTGGATGCCAGAGGAAATGTGTCTTGGCCTTCAGCTCATCTATACCTTGTATGCAATGGAAATGTATTCTCTCTGAGTTCTGGAGGCTGAAAGTCCAAAATCAATGTCAGCCAATCGAAATAAGAGTCTCTAGAGAATTCATCCTAGTTTCTCCCTGCTCCTGGTGCCACCTGACATTCCTTGATTTGTGGCTGCATCATTCTACTCTCTCTCTCCATCTTCACATTGGCCACTCTTTAGCTGTCTGTATCTAATTCCCCACTGCATCCTTCCTATAAGGATATTAGTCTAGTTACATAGTCTAGGGTATCCACCCCATCTCAAAGTTGAGTGGGTTTTATTCCCAGAAAAGGTGACAGTTACAAGTTCTAGGGATCATTGTTGCTACATGCTGTTGAGCTGGAACCTACTCATAACTGCCCCTCCAGTGGATTTTCAGAGGCTGTAAGTCACATGGGAGGAGAAAGTCCCAGCTTTCTCCCAAAGAGCAGCTAGTGGATTAGAACCTCCTACAGTTGGGTCAGCAACGCAACTCCTTACCTACTAGGCCACTAGAGCTCCCTAGGCTAGGGACTGTGGGACTAGAGGTAGTCCATAGAGTGTTGTGCTGCTAACCCAAAAGTAGTTTGAAGCCACCAGTGGCTCTGAAGGAGAAAGATGCTCAATCTCCCCCCATGTGATTTACAGACTCCAAAAACCCACTGGAGGATCAAGCTGTTGAGTTGGTTCCAGCTCAATGACAATGGAGTTTGAGTTTTTATGGCAGGGACATAAATAATGAGGGGCCATTATTCAACCTACTAGACCCAAACAGGAGTCCATTAGTGACATGGTTTAAGGTTTAAATTCAAACAGACAAAGACACATCAGAATAAAGGCCTGGCAAACTGCTTCTGAAAGCTTAGCCACTAAAAACCCTATGGAATGCCATTAACTCTGACACACATGAGGTCACCATGGATTGGAAACTGACTTCAGGACAACTTGTTTGGTGTTTCTGGTTTAGGCACCTTGCTCCTCACTTCTTGCACTATCCCCAGTGTCACGAGCCCTTGTGGCTCACTGGTTAAATGCTTGAAGGCTGAACAAAAGGTCATTAATTCAAACCCACCAGCCGCAGAAATAAATGAAATAGAAAACAGAAAAACAATTGAAACTATCAACAAAACTAGGAGTTGGTTCTTTGAAAAGGTCAACAAAATCGATACTCCTCTA
>NW_006399978.1:4177804-4178277 GCF_000299155.1 Elephantulus edwardii | reverse complement strand
AGAAAAAAAAAACAAAAAAAACCCCACCAGCCACTCTGTAAGAGGAAGAAAAGACAATTTCTTTCCATAAAGATGTCAGCCTTGGAAACCTTATGGGCCAATTCTACTCTGTCCTGAGGGTTGCTCTAAGTCTGAATAGACTTGACAGTGTTGTTGTTGTTAGGTGCCATTGAGTTAAGTACACTTCATAGTGATCCTGTGAACAACAGATCTGAACCCTGCCTTATCCTGTGCCATCCTCATCTCTGAGGTACTTGAGGTCATTGCTGCAATTCCTGTGTCAATCTATCTCATTTGAGGGTCTTCTCTTTTTTTTTTTGGCTCACCTTCCACCTTTCTAAGCATGATGTCCCTTCCTAAGGAATAGCCCCTCCTAACAAGGCATTTGACTGTGTGGATCATATCAAACTGTGGCTGACTCTGAGAAGAATGGGAATCCCAGAACATTTAATCGTGCTAATGTGAAACCTATA
>NW_006399978.1:4161464-4177064 GCF_000299155.1 Elephantulus edwardii | reverse complement strand
GGAGGGACAGCACAGGAGGGGAAGACCCTCTATGAGGTGGATTGATTCAGTGACTGGGGTAATTGCGATGGGTGTGTCAGAGGCAATGCGATTGGCACAGGATAGAGCAGGGTTTAGAGCTGTTGTACATAGGGTCACTATGGGTCGCAAATGACTCGATGGCACTTAACAGCAACAACAACAACAACAACATAAGGAGCACCCTGGCTGACAGTGGTGGTGAGTTTATTCCCAGTGTTGACACCATGGTCCTTACCACGTGTCTGCCTGATTCTTGTCTGTTCATTTCAGGGCTGCTTTCCTGCTGAGTACAACCTGGATGAGGAAGGTCAGGGCGACCTCACCTGTCTGGACAGCAACCACTCACACTTCATCCTGGTGGACGATGGGACCCACGGCCTTTATGGGGTGGAGATCCCCCTGAGGACCAGACTGGAGAAGTTCATATCAGAACAGAAAAAACAGTTCATATCGGAGCAGAAAAAAGAACTAACATTGCAACAGAGAGAAGAAGAAGAAAGTGAGTGGGGTGAGCTGTCAGGGCACTCGATGGGAGCCATGGTGGCAGGAGCTTAGGACGTTCATTGAGGTGCCAGGTGGACATGTGTTAGATGTGCCTGCATCTCTTCTCTCATCATCTTTAACACTAGGTCAAAGAAAAAATGGCACTTTTGAGACAGACAAGGACAACTTTTATATGAGATAATCTCTGTAAGGGAAGAGGAAGGACTAGATAATGACAGGAAGGAGCAAGAAGGGCAGTCAGGCAAGATTGAAGTCCTTCTGAGATGCCTCCTCATGTTAGCCTGTGGCGCCCGACATTCCCTGGTGGTCCTCCACCAGATGAGCAGTCACGGTGGCTGCAGCAAAGGGCTTAAATATGTCACAGATGAAGAGGATGGCACAAAATAAGACGGGGCTCAGAGCTGTTTTCACACGGTCTCTATGGTTTGTACTCAACTCGACAGCATCTAACAATGACAAGCTTCTGTAAGAGGCGCTGATGGTTGCCATGGCAAGCACTTTGCTAAGGTTACAGCTGAGGCCAGTCTGTAGGGAATGTTTTATTTTCTTATGATAAGGCTATCCAGGCCCTGAGAGACTCAGGGAGGAGAGGGAGGTGAGGTTTGGGGTGCTCCAAGAGAGGCAGGTTTGGGAGACATTCTGAAGTTATTTAAGCAGAGCTAGAGCAGTAGGTCCTTGGTTCATAGTCTCTTCTGGAACAACAAGAGTGAAGGATGTACTGGGGTGAAAGAGTCCAGGAAATTTCAGTTCCCAGAAGTGCACTTGTGCTGAGACCCCTTTGCCCAGTGTGAGGAAAGTCACAACTTTTCAACGACAATCAGGTAACAGACCGTCCTAGCAGTTTTTCTCATCTTGGCTGTTGTTCTATTGTTGTTTATGTACTACTGAGTTGGGACCGACCTATTGCTGACCCTTCAGTGGGTTTTCAGTGGTAGTAAAACTCACACAGGAGGAGATTGCCCATGCTTCTCCAACAGGCTATTGTTATAGTGTGCTCATATTTTATAAATTGGAGCCTATCTCAGGTTTTGGTTTTCTGCCCACAACTGAAACTATAGAAACCTGTTAAAAGTGTTGAAAGCTACTTAATCCCTGCAGCACATATTCCAAGTCAGCTTAGCAGGTGACTAGGAAAGGCAGGTCTAGAACTGTGAGCTGGAGCTGGTAGGGGGTTGGAGAAGAGTGTCCTCCACACAGTGTGAGGGGGGCTTTGAACCCCACCCTTCCTAATTTAGGGTACAATGCTTTGTCCTAGAAGTGGCCATCAAGATCCCCATCGTCTGTGTGGTGCTGGAGGGAGGCCCCGGCACACTGAATGTGAGTACTGGCTGGACTGGCTGGGGACTGCTTGGGTCAGGGCCCATGTGCCAATGTTCTAAGGGATGATTGGCAGGAGGTGGCAGTGGGCTTTGTCCATTTCAAGATGAGGGAGGTGAGGTGACAAAGTGGGATAAGCAGAGACCCTGCTGTGTGGGGCCCGGGTGGTGCTGGAAAGTAGACGTGGCTGGGTGGAGTCGCCTGGAAGGTGGGCTTTAGAGGGGACTGGAGTGAGGATGGAGATAGCGATTCCTGGATTCTAAGATCCCTTGGGGAAGAGAGTAAAATTATTTCTATGACTCCATTACCCAGACTCCTCCAGGAGTGTTTTCAAAGTGAGACCATGAATAATCCATCCCCTACCCTCCACCAGATCTATATGACCATGATCAGTAGCCATAGCTAAAGCCAATTCCTCTGGTGACTTTAACACGTTACTAATGGACAGTCTTAGGGAGCATCGGTGGCGTAGGGAGGCAACTCCTTGGGAATCACACTTCTAACCCAAAGGTGGGCCTCCCTGGTAGTTTGAATCCACTAGCGGCTCTTCCTGTGGCATTTATAGGCTCACCAAGCTGCTGGAGGATCATCTATGAGTTAGTTCTAGACTAGACAGTGATGAGAATTGCTTGTCTTAGTCTCCTAGTGCTGCTGTAACAGAAACATCATAACTGAGTGGTTTTAAAATCCGGAAATTTATTTTCTTACCATCCACGAGGCTAGTGGTCTGAAGTCAGAGCCCTGTCTCTAGGGGAAGGTTCACTGTCTGTGGGGGGTGGGCTCTGAGGGAAGAACCTTCTTTTTTTAAAGTTTTTAAAAATTTTTACTTTATATTGCTTTGCTTACAAAGTATATATATATATATAGTTTCATGCTGTCCTTCATTCACATTGTGTATCATACCATTATTACACCATTGATTGTTTTATAAAATTAATCACCATTGAACTAGACCCATCATTATCCTGTCTTTCCAGATCTTTCCTATTGCCTTTACCTAGCCCTCCTTCCACCCACCAAATTGTGGGCTCTATGATACTCCCCTGCCCATCTTCACTCCTCTGTTCCTCCTCTCCCCTCCTTGGATCCTCTTACCTATTTTACTAGTTATCTTTCTATTTCTACAATAATAGTCTTATACAATATTTGTCCTTATGGGACTGAGTTAGTTCACTAAGCATAATGCTTTCCAGTCTCTCCCAAGGTATGTAGTAATTTTTAAAAATTGTTGCTCCTAGGGGAGCTCTGGTGGCCTAGTGACAAGAAGCTGCACTGCAATCCCAGAGGAACACGGTTCGAATCCACCAGATGCTCTGCCGGAGAAGGAGGCGCAATATCCTCCTGTACCAGTCAGATCTGATTTGACGGTACACGCACACAAAATAATAAAATAAAAAAAATACTTAAAAAAAAGGTTTAAAAAAATTGTTGCTCCTGAGTGCTGTGTAGTATTCCACTGGGTGAATATACCACACTTCTTGAATCCATTTGGTTGTGGTTGGGCATTTGGGCTATTTCATGTTCTTGTGATGATGCATAATGTAGCTATGAACATTGGCTTACAAATATCTGTGTCTCAGTTATAATTTTTTTGAGGTATATTCCTAGCAGTGAAATAGCTGGGTCATGTAGAATTTCTATGTTCAGCTTTTTAAGGAAATGTCAAAGTGCCTTAAACCATTTTACAATCCCACTAACAGTGTATAAGAGCTCTGGTGGCTAGTGGCAAGAAGCTGTACTGCAATCCAGAAGTGCATGGTTCGAAATCACCAGATGCTTTGCTGGAGGAGGGACAATCTCCTCCTGTACCGGTCAGATCCAATTTGACGGTACACGCACACAAACACACACAAAAGAGTTCCTATCTTTCCATATCCTCTCCAATATTTATTACTTGCTATCCTGTTAGACTTTGCCGCTGCTGATGGGGTGAGGTGGTATCTCAGTGTGGTTTTGATTTGCATCTACCCTATTACCAGTGATTTTGAGCGTTTTTTTCATGTGTCTGTTGGTCATCCGAATATTTCCCTCTGTGAAAAATCATTCTATGTCATTTGCCCATTTTGTAATTGTGTAATCAGTCTTTTTCTTGTGGAGGCCTTGTAGGATTTTCTAAGCTTTTGTTATGAGACTCTTGTCTGAAATGGCATTGCCAAATGTTTTTCCCCAGTCAGTAGATTTTCTTTTCACCCTGTTGGAAAAAAATTTTTTGATATGCACAAGGATTTAATCAGAAGAGCCTTCTTTAACTTCTGCAGCCCTGGATGTCCTCAGCAACTTGACAAACTTTTTGTGTCCCTTCATCTTTCCTTTTTGCACTTCTTTTTTCTGTGCTGCTCTTTATAAAAATTGGTAATGATCAGGTTTAGGACACACCCTATTCTGACAAGGCATCAGGAGTACAACAAAGAAAACTCTATGTGGCTTGTTGTTATGTGACTTGGAGTCACCTGCAACTCATAGCGACCCTATGTACAGCAGCTCTGAAGCTCGCCCTATCCTGAGCCAGTCTCACTAATTCTGACACACCAACCGCCATCGCCCCAGTTACTGTATCAATCCATCTCATCCGGAGTCTCCCTCTCCTGTGCTGTCCGTCCACCCTTCTAAGCATGTTGTCCTTCTCCAAGGATTGGTCCTTCCTGGCCATATGCCCAAAGTATGTGAGACAGAGCTTCAAAATTGTAGCCTCCAAGGAGAGACTTGGTTTCACCCTCTCTAAGACAAGATCTATTTGTTTTCTCAGTGGTCTATGGTATGTTCAAGACTCTTCTCCAGCACCACAACTGAAAGGCATTGATTCTTCTTCGGTCATCCTTAGTCGTTGTCCAGATCTCTGATGCATTTCTAGTAATTGAGAATATCGTGGCCTGGATTAGGTGTACCTTAGTCTCTAGACTGACATTGTTGCTTCTTACTATTCTGGAGAGATTCCTGACAACAGATTTACTTAGCACAATTGGTTTTTTTATTTCCTGATTGCTGGTGCCAAGAGTGTTGATTGTGGAGCTGAACAAGCTGTAATTATTAAGAACCTCAATCTCTTCTCCATTCATCATGTCAATTGGCCCAGTGAGAATCTTTGTGGTCTTGATGTTGAGCTTCAATCCACATTGCAGACTATAGTTTTTGACCTTCTGCAGCAAGCGCTTCTGATCCTCCTCAGTTTCAGCAAGTAATGTTGTGTCACCTGCATAACGCAGGTTATTATGCATGAGTCTTCCTCCAATCTTGATGCCACTTCCCTTCTCATAAAGCCCAACCTCCTAAATGATCTGTTCTGCATATGGAATTGCTTTGCCAACCCACTGGATGGCCCGCTATGAGTTGATTCTTTTGATAGTGTTTCTTTTCTTTTTTCTTAAAAAAAAAGGAATTATTTATTAATATCTTAAAGTTGAAAACAAAAAAAGAAGAAAACCAGAAAAAATATATTATAGCAACCAGTTAGAATTCTTTAAAGAAGTACATCACCAGATTTTTTTTTCCTCGGGAGCTGCTGGTGGACTTGAACCACTGACCTTTTTAGTAGTTGAACATTTAACTATACTGTGCCACATTGTTGTTATGGGGGCCACAAAGTTGACAATGACTCATGGTGACAATTTGAACAACAGATTCAAGCTTCGCCCTATCCTGTGCCATCCTCACCGTCTCTGCCATACTCAAGCTCATTGTTGTAATCAAGTGTCAATACATCTTGTTGTGGGTTGTCCTCTCCTTCGTTGACCTTTTACCTTTCCCAGCATGATATCTTTTTCCAAGGCTGGTCCCTCCTAATGACATGCCTAAAGGATGTAAGACCGAGTTTCACCATCCTTGCTCCAAGGAATACCCTGAATGCACTTCCTCCAAGACAGATTTGCTTGGTCTTTTGTCAGCCGAAGGGATATTCAATACTCTTCGTCAGCAGCACAATTCAAAGGCATTGATTCTTCTTTGGTCTGCCTTATCCATGAGACAGCTTTCAGATTCAGAGGAATCAAGTGGAAGTACTATAGCTTTGATCAGGTGCACCTTAGTCTTTAAACTGACCTTTCCAGTGTTATCTGGCCTTTTTTTCCTGTGATTTGAATGAAAGTTTACAAAGCATATTGGTTTTTCTTCCAATCATTCATGCATATTCTGTTCCACAACAGGGGTTATAATACACAAAATGTTTGATTTACCATTCATTCCACACTATCCTTCCTTCATTCATCATCTTTGATCAATTAATATTCTACTCCTTCCTTTCAGTTTTTGGTGGTGTTGGTGTTATGCACCATCGAATTGGAACTGATCTATAGTGGCCCTTCAGCAGGTTTTCATAGGCAGTTAATTGTGTGAGAGGAGATTGCTCATCCTCCAGCAGAGCAACTGGTGGCCTTGAACTGTGTGCCTTCAGGATTGCAGTGCAGCTTCTTGCCGCTATGCCACCAGAGCTTGATTTTCTCTACCTGTAAATCTTTCTGTGGCCTTTTATACAGTGATCTTATGCAATATTTGTCCTTTTGTGACTTATTTCACTGAGAATAATGACCTTTAGGCTGTTCTATATTATGTAGTGTTTCATGAATTATTCATTGCTTTTCAGTGTTGCACAGTATTCCGTTGTGTGAATGTACCGTAGTTCTTTACACTTTTAATTATTTATGGACATTTAGATTGCTTCTATCTTTTTTTGCTATGTGAGTCTTATAATTTCTTGACTGCTGCTACCATGAGTGATTAGAAGTAAAATGAAGTTGTTGACAACTTCAATCTTTTCTTCATCTGCCATGGTGTTGTCTATTGATCCAGTAATGGGATTCTTCTGTTCTTGATGTTGAGATGTAATCCACATTGAAGGCTGTAGTCTTCGATATACTTTAGCAAGTGCTTTAAGTCTTCTTTACTTTCTGTTAGCAAGGTTGTATTATCTACATAATGCAAGTTGTTGATGAATCTTTTCCAATCCTGATGCTGCATTCTTTTTCATATAGTTCTGCTTCTTGAAGTATTTGTTCAGCACATAGATTGAATGGATATGGAGAAAGGATAAGACCCTGATGCACACCTTTTTGTTTTGAAATCATGCGGTATTCCTTTGTTCTGTATTTACAACTCCTTGGTCTATGTGTAGGATTTTCATTAACACAATTAAGTGTTCTGGGATTCTAATTTTTCTCAATGTTATCCATAATTTGTTATGATCCACACAATCAAATGTCTTTGTATGGTGAAGAAAACATGAGTAAACATCTTTCTGATACACTCTGCTTTTAATCAAGAGCCATGTGAGATCAGCAATGATATCCCTTGTGCCATTGTCTATTCTGAATCAACCTTAAGTATCTGGGAGTTCCCTGCCCATTGACCATACCTGTTGCTTTAAAATAATGTTCAGCAAGATGTTACTTGTATGTGATATTAATGATATTGTTTGATAATTTCTGCACTCATTTTGGTGAGCTTTTTGCTTGGAATAGGAACAAATAGGAACCTCTTCCAGTCAGTTTGCCATGTAGTTGTCCTCCAGATATCTTGGCACAACCTGGTGAGAACCCTTAGGGCTGCATCTGTTTGTTTAAATTCCTCAATTGACATTCCATCAATTTCTGGAGTCTTATTTTTTGCCAATCCTTCAGTGAAGCTTGAACTTCTTGCTTTCTTACCATTGTTTTTTTATTATTATTATTTTTGTGTGCATGTACCGTCAAATCAGATCTGACTGGTACAGGAGGAGATTGTCCCTCCTTCCCCGATAGAGCATCTGGTGGATTCGAACCATGCGCCTCTGGGATTGTAGTTGCAGTTCCCTGCCATTAGGCCACCAGAGCGCCCCTGGTTTTTGATCACATGTTACTTCCTGAAATGGTTTAGTGTTCACTTCTTTTTTGGTACAAAGATTCTATGCGTTCTTTCCATCTTCTTTGTTTTTTAAATTGCTTTAGTTTTATGGTGGATAAACATTTGCTTTATTTAAACAAATATAAAAAGGAGCTCTTACGATATTGTATCAATATCTAGTCAGTTGTTCTCACAAGCCAGTAATACATTAGTAACTCTATTTAACTGTAAAACTCACTTAGAATTAACATACAGTATATGAAAGAGACTTCATAAAAGGAAGTATAACAGTAAACAAACATGGGAAAACATTGAACTTTATTATTCATCAATAAATGTAATAAATGAAGTAATTATTTTTGTCTATTAGCAAAGATAATTTTAAAAATGATATCCAAAGGGGAGATCTGGTGGCCTAGTGCTAAGAAGCTGCACTGAAATCCCAAAGGCATAGAGTTTGAATCCATCAGCTGCTACATGGGAGGATGATGGGTAATCTCCTCCTGTGCAATTAACTCTATCATATCCACAGAAATAAAAATTTGATCTTGAGTCTATCTCCCATGAATTTAAAAACCAACACAGGAACAGGTTTGAGACCTTGAATACAAAGACCAGATGAGCGGTGGAAAGATATCAAGAATATCTTTCATGAAGAATGCAAAATATTAAAAGAAGGAAGAAGGAGAAAAGACCAAAAAGGATGTCAGAAGAGACTCTGAATATTGCACTAGAGTGCTGGGAAGCTAAAGCAGAGAGAAGAAGATTTCAAAGGGAAGCTAAGGAAAACAAGATTAAGTATTATAATGAAATGTGCAAAAAGCTGGAGTTGGAAAAGCAAAAGGACCAAATTCACTCAGTATTTGTTTCTTAAGCTGAAGGAACTAAGAACAAATTCAAGCCATGAGTTGCAATGCTTAAGAATTCTATGGGCAGAATATTTAATGATTCAGGAAGCATTGTATTGTACAGAGTCATTGTACTAAAAAGAAGTACTGACACAGAAGAATTTCAAGAAACAAAATATGATCAAGAGGCAATGGTGATGAAGGAGGAAATTCAGGCTTCTCTGAAGGACTTGGCAAACAATAAAGCCCCAGGAGTTGGTTTTAATACCAATTGATGTATTTCAACAAACAGATGCTGCCCTGGATGTGCTTACCAAGTTGTGCCAAAAAAATCTGGAGGACAACTACCTGAACAACTGACTGGAAGAGATCCATATATATTCCCATTCCAAAAAAATGGTGACCCATCAGAGTGTGGAAATTATAGAACAATATTACTAATATCACACACTAGCAAAATTCTGCTGAAGATTATCCAGAAATGAGTGGAATAGTACATTAACATAGAACTAACAAATAAAAGCTGGTTTTAGAAGAGGTCATGGCATTAGAGACATTATTGCCAATGTCAGATGGATCTTGGCAGAAAGCAAAGACTATCAGAGGAATGTCTGTTTCATTGACTATGAAAAGGCATTAGGCTGTGTAGATCACAACAAATTATGGTTAACCTTGAGGAAAATGGGAATTCCAGAACACTTGATTGTGCTTATGGGAAACCTATACTTGAACCAGGAAGCAGTACTCAGAAGAGAGCAGATAAACACTGCAAGGTTCAAAATCAGGAAAGGAGTGTGTCAGGCATGCATCCTGTCTCAATACCTTTTCAATCTATATGCAGAACAGATCATTCAGGAACCAGAGCTTTATGAGGAGGAATGTGGCATCAGTATTAGAGGAAGACTCATCAACATCCTGTGTTATGCATATGACACAATCTTGCTTGCTGAAACTGAGGAAGACCTGAAGCGCTTGCTGCAAAGGTCAAGGACTGTAGTCTTCAACATGGATTGAAGCTCATCATCAAGAAGGCAAAGATTCTCGAGTGATGGTGGCTGAGGGAGATCAGGAAGTCTGTTGGTGGGCGGCTCGACATCCCCCTCGCCGCCTTCGGCCCCTTGGCTTTGCCTCCCTCACCTCTCCCACCCCGGGCCTGCGATGCCACAGTACTAGACCTGGGAGGAGTTCAGCTGCGCAGCAGAGAAGCTCTACCTCACCGACCCCATGAAGGCCCGTGTGGTTCTTAAATACAGGCATACTGATGGGAGTCTGTGTATTAAAGTAACAGATGATTTAGTTTGTTTGGTGTACAAAACAGACCAAGCGCAAGATGTAAAGAAGATTGAGGAATTCCACAGTCAGCTAATGCGACTTATGGTCGCCAAGGAATCCCGCAGTGTTGCCATGGAAACAGACTGGTTCAAACAGAAGACTGTCATGTTTAAGAAGTAAATGTCTTTTGAATTTGAGAAAGTTTTGGGACAGGAAGTACTTCACGTAACTGAACAAGCGATTAAAAAATCCGAGAGATCTTTTTTTTCTGTACTTTGGTTTTTAACGTTTACTTTAGAGAACTAGAGAGTGGTTATTTATTTTTGCACATGGACAAGATATACGTCTAATCTTAGGAATTCTTTACAGGTTATTTTATGTTGTGCAAAATATAGATTTATTTCTGTGGTAAATTTGTATCACTAAATTGAAAATGAAGTATCAGGAGAGGCAAGTTCTCCCTTAAATCTAATCTTTCTTTAAGAGAAAATGAAATATAAACAGTTTATTAGATTAATATTTCTTCTGGAGCATAAAAATTTATGCTATCGACTTAAAAAAGAAAATAGGGTCACTCGAATTAACTATGCACAATATTGTATCTAATTATATATGTTGTTGTTGTTATGTGCTGTCGAGTCGTTTCCGACTCATAGCGACCCTATGCATAACAGCCCTAAACCCTGCTCTATCCTGCGCCAACCGCACCACCTCTGACACACCCATCCCGATTACCCCAGTCACTGAATCAATCCATCTCATAGAGGGTCTTCCCCTCCTGCGCTGTCCCTCCACCCTCCCAAGCATGATGTCCCTCTCCAAGGACCCGTCCCTCCTGGCAACATGTCCAAAGTATGTCAGACGAAGCCCCAGAATCTTTGCCTCCAAGGAGTAGCTTGGTTTAATCCTCTCCAAGATAAATCTGTTTGTTTTCCTGGCAGTCCAGGGTACATTCAGTACCATTCTCCAGCACCACAGCTCAAAAGCATCCACTCTCCTTCTGTCCTCCCTAGTCATTGTCCAACTCTCTGATGCATAACAAGCGATTGTAAAGACCATGGCCTGTATCAGGCGCACCTTAGTCTCCAGAGAGACACTGTTGCTCCTGAGTACCTTAGAGAGGTCCCTAACAGCAGACTTTCTCATCGCGATACGCTTTTTTATTTCCTGACTGCTGGTACCAAGAGTGTTCACTGTGGAGCCAAGCAAACTGAAGCTGTGAACACTCTCAATCTCTTCGTCATCCAACCTGACGCTGCCAATTGGTCCAGTGGCGAGAATCTTTGTCTTTTGAGCCTTAGTCCATACTGAAGGCTGCAGTCCTTGACCCTTCACAGCAAGTGCATGAGGTCCTCCTCAGTTTCAGCAAGCAGGGTTGTGTCATCTGCATAACGCAGATTGTTAATAGATCTTCCACCAATCCTGATGCCACAATTCTCCTCATAGAGCCCAGCTTCTCGGATAATCTGCTCTGCATACATGTTGAAAAGGTATGGAGACAGGATGCATCCGTACATCCTTCCCAATTTTGAACCATGCAGTGTTACCCTGCTCTGTTCTGACTACTGCCTCTTGATCCAAGTACAGGTTTCGCATTAGCACAATTAAATGTTCTGGGATTCCCATTCTTCTCAGAGTCTATAGTACTCAATTATATCCAAAAGTAATTTTGAATAACAAGGATGCTTTACCATAAACCTTTCAGATTTAAACTCTATTTTTGAATAGAAGAGATCTGAGTACCATTGTGTGTTGAGAGGTGATTGACTGTGATGCTTTTTGGTGATCAGAACAACTTCAGTTAACTTTTATGGATTAAACCAAATGATGATCTCTAATGGACCAAAATCACCATATTACAGAAATATTAACTATATGTTTCCCATCTGTAATTTCTCAGAAGGCCAAGGGATGTTTGAGTCCTTGAGTCTTAAATCTCTAGGAACCTTTAAATCTCAGAGGACACCTCTGCCCTCGTCTCTCCGTGTGAAGCATGACTGACAAATTAGGGCTCTGAGTACAATATTTGATATTTATCTTTGTAACCTGAACTTTACCTACTAAATATAATCTTCACATATTGATTCCTCAAACAGGAAATGAAGGGACTACAGGAAAATATTTTTTTTTGTTAAGAATTTGTCATGTTGAGTAACATTTCAGTATTGGAAGTTCCATCATCAGTATGAATTTTGCTATGTCTCAAAAGAGGTCAGCAAATAAAATACTACATGAACACACACACACACACACACACACACACACACACACAAAAAGAAGGCAAAGATTCTCATCACTTCGTCGATTGGCAGCACCATAATAGATGGAAAAGAGATTGAGATTGTTAACAATTACAGCTTGCTTGGCTCCACATCACTGCCTTCAAATTTGGTGCTGAAGGAGAGTCTTGAACATATTGTGGAATGCAAAGAAAACAAGTACATCTCTCTTGGAGAGGGTGAAATCAGGTTTCTCCTTGGAGACTAGGATTTTGAAAGTCCTTCTCACATATTTTGGGCATGTGGCCAGGAAAGACCAGTCCTTGGAGAAGGACATCATGTTCAGAAGGGTGGAGGCATAGCGCAGGAGAGGAAGACTCTGGATGAGATGAATTGATACAGTAATTGGGGCTATGGAGATTGGTGTATTGGAATCAGTGAGACTGGCTCAGGACAGGGCAGGCTTCAGAGCTGCTGTACAAAGAGTTGCTGTGAGTCACAGGTGTTGACTGTTGTTAAGCGGATGCAGAAAGAAAGCACAGACACGAGGAACTGAATTCTGAAAAAGAGGAAGGCTAAGGCAGAGGTCCTCTCACAGCTTAATTCTGTGAAAAGGCCCCTTTCTTAGTCTCCCTCTGGTTTTTATTTTGTTTAAGCCAATAATTAAAAAAAAGATTCCTATTTCATGAGGCTATATTTTCCTTATACGTAAATGTTGCCAACATAACAGTGTGTAAGCTTAATCTTTTAACTAAGACCAAAGTTCAGACGGCATCTCCTCCAGTGGGAGGCTGGGAGGAACCTTCTGTTTGCAGAGGGCATCCAGCATCTCCTCCTGGGGGCTGGGCAGAATTCTCTGTTTGCAGAGGGCGCTCAGTCCTGACTGGACTCTGATCTCAGCAGCAGCCCGGCTATCACTATGCAGAGTTGTCCACATTTCTCCCTCTGTTGTTTAAACATCACTTAGTTGTCAAGGTAAATATAGCTTGTCTTCTTTTTTTCATTATTTTTTTCCTTTGACATTTTCCATCTTTGAAACAAAAACACAAAAATAAGAATTGTAAGACAAAACATGGTTATAGAAGGACTTAAAAAAATTTTAACATGATCAAAGGGATTAAGATTAGAGATTCCTTCATTTATTTCTTCCAGAAAATCAGTATTACTAAATTTTCTCAATTGTTCATTAAAAGTATCTTGAATTTGAGGTTGTAACTTTAATATCTCATCAGTTAAATTACCATGATTCATGATATGTTTGTGAACTTTATCCCATTGCCATTCAGTATAATTTCATACAACAGGGGTCACACAAAATTGAATAGTATCCCAGTCACATTTTTTTCCCCAGTCACATTTTAACTTCAGTTGTCTCTGTCAGTTAGTGATATGATCACCTATCACAACTACTGACTGTTCTAAATCAGTTAATTGGGAATCTAATTCAGAATCTATTAGTCTTTGAGATGACCACAATTTTTCAGAATCACTATGCCTTTGCTTGAATCTACTGTTTGAACACTTTGATGCAGAGTAACTCCAGCAGGCACTGTTATAGCCATTATGGCTCTGATCCCTAAACCAGTTGCAATTAATGTTCTGAAAAACCTCTTGCTTCTTTTTAATAACCGATTCACAAGATGCTCCAAAAGCATCAACTCAGGAGATGACTGCCATTTATGATCCAAATTAACAGGAAGCCATAATCCAACTCTCTAGATCTTAATATATACTCTCATTAGGTGGTAGAGAAATAGAATAATTTAAACAAATATACAGAGAACATTTGTCACAAGTCAAAGTTAAATCATCCATCTCCCATTTAGTAACTCCTTCCTCCCCCCTTTTTTTCTTTTTGTAACTCCTTTTAAGAAACAGAGTAATGGGGCACAAACTTGAATAGGTCGAGTCTCATTTTTCTTAAAACTTAAGTGTGTGATATAGTTTACAATATTATGAGAATAATTCCCAGTCTAGATTCTTGTATATTTTTAGGGCATTACCAATTATTCATAAATGCTTCTGATAAGGAAATTGCTGAAAATAAGGATATGGTTCTACTATACCAGTCCCATGCAAAGAGATGGTATTTTTGGCACTTGTAGTTATAATTGTGCCATTGCCTTCTCTGTACCATCTTAAACCTTTATTCCGTCCTTTCTTGTGAGCAGAGCCTTCAGGACTCCAATCTATGACACTTCTATAGGAGGTATCAACCAGAACTTGCACTTTTTCTCCTCTTCATTGTACCCATTGGATCCATTCTCCTGCAGATGACAAAGTAGGCATATGACACAGAGGACTATCAGGATGATGTGTGAGATTCTCACTAATGTTTCCTTGAAATCCATAACCTTGAAATATATAGTAGTGAGGAGTATTATTTCTATCAATTTTATAAACCCAAGCTTGTGTTGCTAATTTTAAACAATGACTCTCATGTTCAATACAAATAGGAAATTCTCCAGTATCAATGGTAACTCATGCCTTCTTCATTTGGTTTAAGAGGTTCTCTTACTATCATGAGGATCAAGGATCCATTGACTGTCACTATTATAAATGAGAATAGTAGTATCTGTCCAATGAACCATTTTAAGCAATGGTGGGTGTGTAATATATGCCCAGTAACTATGATTTTCTGCCATGCCTACTTGCCTTAATATAGTGAGTATAGCTAAACACAAATTCTCACAAGACATTTGTTGCCTTGTATTCTTAATCACTCCCCCCCCCCCGGCTTCTGCTGTCAGCTTCTTTATCTGGCCCCAAGTAAAATTCTCCACTTTCCTGGTCTCAGGTAGCAATCTTCTCTTTTATCGTTTCTTTATGGTCATCAGACTCATCCATTCCACTATTCCATCTTCATCAAAGTATGGCCTCTTTTGACTCATTTCATGGTTTGATGTTTCTTGCCGGGACCCGCAAAAGTTCTGTTCCTGCGGAGATGCAAGCAAATCTTTTACCTCAATGAATGACAAATCCCTTTTTCCATTCATTAGTTAAAGGTTCTCTAAAATATATATGCTGATTCAGCACTTTGATTGATTGTAATACCCAATGTCTTTCAGCCAGAGTTTCCCTTTTCTCATTAGAATTTTTTTAAAAATTAAAGTAAATAATGCTTTTTGTAAAATAGTTTGAGATGTTATTCATCCTATCCCATTTCCCCCCTTTTTGTTTTTTCAAAATAGTTTGTAAGGTCCATTTAGCCCCCTTTCTGTTATACCTTATCTTCAGGAATTATAAGGAATGCCAGTAATATGTTTAATGTTCTCTTTTTTTGAAAAATTTTTGTGTTTATTTTGCAATAACGTAATAACATATAATTCAGCCTGTTGAACAGAAGTCAAGTCAGTTTTAACTACTTTATAATCTTTACCGTTAGCATCTGTATAGTAAATATCTTGTTAGCATCTGTATAGTAAATATCAGCTGTAAGGGGTTAAGTTTTCACCTTTTCAGATAAAATCCAGTTAGTTATTTTAATGAATTGTAATTGTTTATTTTGTGGATATGAATTAGAAATTTTACCTTTGTAATTAGAAAAAGCATTTTGCTAATTTTCAGAAATTTCCCATAAATTATTAATTTTGAAAAGTAGTAAATGG
>NW_006399978.1:4142063-4159689 GCF_000299155.1 Elephantulus edwardii | reverse complement strand
TAGTTCATGTTCTCAAGGGGAATGCCTTTAATTGCTCTCCATGGAGAACAATGTTGCCTCTCGGGTTTGTGTACATTTTACTATGTTGAAGAAAGTCCCCTCTAATCCTATATTGTTGAGTGTTTTAATCAGGAAAGGATGTTGGATTTTGTCAAAGGCCTTTTCTGCACCAATTGATAGGATAATGTGGTTCTTGTTCTTTGCTTTGTTAATGTAATTACATTGTTTTTCTTATGTTGAACCATCCTTGCATACCTGTTATGAATCCCTCTTAGTCATGATGAATTATTTTTAATTATTTATTTTTTATGTTTGTTGGATTCAATTGGCTAGGATTTTATTCAGGATTTTTGCATCTATGTTCATGAGAGATATAGGCCAATAGTTTTCTATTTTGGTGGTGTCTTTATCTGGCTTTGCTATCAAGGATATGTTTGCTTCATAAAATGAGTCTGGGAGAATTCCATCTTTTTCTATTTTCTGAAATAGTTTATGTTGAATTGATGACAGTTCTTCTCTGAATGTTTGATAAAATTCACATGTAAAACCATCTGGTCCAGGACTTTTTTTGGCTGGAATTTGTTTTATTTTCTTTTCAATTTCTTCTTTTGTAGTGTGTCTATTCAGGTGTTCAATTTTGGTTGCTGTCAGTTTAGGTAGATTATGAATTTCTAAATATTTGTCCATTTCCTCTAGGTTTCATATTTGTTTGAGTATAATTTTTCATAATATTCTGATGTTAGCCTTTTTATTTTAGTTGGTTCTGTTATGATGTTGCCCATTTCATCTCTTATTTGGATTGTTTGTGCTTTTTCCTTCTTTTCCTTTGTTAGTTTTGCTAGTGGTTTGTCGATTTTATTGACCTTTTCAAAGAACTAACTCCTTGTTTTGTTGATGATTTCAAATGTTTTTCAGTTTTCTATTTCATTTATTTCTGCTCTAATTTTTATAATTTCAGGTTTTGGGTTTTTTTAGAGGGTGTTGGGCTTTCTTGCTGTTCTTTTTCAATTTGTTGGGGATGTTGCATTAGAGAGTCAATGGTCATTTTTCCCCTGCCTTTTGATATATTTGCTTATTCCTATAAATTGACCTCTTATTACTGCTTTGGCTGTTTCTCAGAGGTTTTGGTAAGTGGCGTTTTCATTGTCATTTGTTTTAAGACATTTTTTAATTTCATTTTTTATTTCTTCTAGTACACAGTCATATTCAAGCAAGATATTGTTTAGCTTCCAAATGTATGTTTTTTTCCTCCTTTATTCTCTTGTTATTAATTTCTAATTTTGTAGTATTGTGGTCTGAGAAAATGCTTTGAATTATTTCTATGTTTTTGAATTTATTGATACTTGCTTTGTGACATAAATGTGATCTATTCTGGAGAATGTTCCATGCACATTGGAGAAGAAGGTATACTGTGTTTTGGGGGGTGCATTAGCCTACAAATATCTATGAGGTTTAGTTGGTTTATTGTGTGAGCATCTTTGTTGAGTTTTTTATGGTAGTTCTATCTTTTCTCGAGAGAGGTATATTGAAGTCTGCAACTACGATCATAGTGTTGTCTATTTCCTTTTTCAGTTTTGTTAATGTTTGTTTTATATATTTTGCAGGTCTTTCATTTGGTGCATAGATAGTTATTTTTATTATGTCCTCTTGTTCTATTGACCCATTAGGCGTTATATAGTGACCTTCCTTGTCTGTTGTGATAGTTTTGCATTGAAATTTATTTTATCAGACATTAATATTACTACACCTGCTTTTTTTCTGGTTTCCATTTGCTTGGTATATTTTTCCCATCCTTTTATTTTTAGTCTTTCATTGTCTTTATTTTCATTTTTCAGGTGTGTCACTTGTAGACAGCATATTGATGGGTTTTAGTTTTTTATCCAATCAATTCATTACTACTCATAGCAACTGAAAGACAGAGTAAGATTGTCCCTTAGGATACCAAGACTGCAAATCTTTATGGAAAGACACTGACTCATCTTTTTTCCATGGGAAGGCTGGGAGGTTTCAATTGCTGACCTTTTGATTAGCAGCTGAGCCCTTAACCTCTGCACCAGCAGCAAAGTATTATGTTGTTCGAATTGTGAGTCTTGTTTTACTTCTCTCTTTTTAAAATATTCAATATTATGGGGTTTTTAACCTTAGCCATATAAACAAATATTCAAAACACCCAGCAGAATAAATTTTGACAATTATAGGAAAATGACTTTCTTTATCTTTCTAGCCTTCTAGGAAAAAAAACCAACCAAACAAACAAAATCCTCCAAAATTTGAACTTACTGTCATCAAGTCAAAACTGACTCATAGCTGACCCTCCATGGAGTTTCTGAGGCCATAAATTGCATAAGAATAGATTATTTCTCTTTCTGTCCTGTAGCCACTGGTAGATTTGAACCATTGGAGAGATGCGGAGCTTCCAGAAGCACGACAATTACAATAGCAGAGCAACTTCCTGTGGACTATTTCACCAGAGACCGTCCGGCTTCTAGAAGCTCAGACATTCTTTGGCTTGTAGATGCATTTTATTACATGGCTGTCTTTCCTTTGATGTCTTCTCTTCCAAGGGTACCCCATACTCATTAGGCCACTAAAGCTTTTTATAAGAGTACTGTTTTTGTGTTGAGTACTTATCGCTATCTTTCCAGTGGGTTTTCAGAGGAAGTAAATCACACAGGAGGAGTTTGCCCATCTTTCTCCCATAGAACAGCTGGTGCATTTGAACTATATACCTTTGGGTTGGCATTGCAATTCTTTACCACTAAGCCACCAAAGCTTACAAGAGCTAGATCTTTTCTGATCAGTAGTCAGATAGGATTAGGACCTACCGTACATCAGATGGCCTCATCTTAACACATATGTCTCCAAGAGCCTTCTTTCCAAACAAGGCCATGTTGATAGGTACCCTGGGTTAGGACTCCAAAATTTTTTAGAGTGCATTGTTCTCTGTAACACTATATTCTTGACACTTAATCTCTTACTCTTCAAATAGACACATATTTTCAAGATATTTTCCGAGCCTGTAGGATTTTTTGTTCATTTTACTATTTAAAAGGAGTTATTTTAAAATGGTACACATTCTGATTTATAATGAGAATAAGGAAAGGTAAAAGGGAGAAAGCCTGTGAACAAGTGGCGATATCTTTTTATAATCAACCTTGCCCATAAATTTTATAGACTAATTCTAATTGTGGGGGAGATAAAAAGAGGTAGAACAGTTGGTGGCCTGACCCTCTTCCTGTGTTGCAGACCATCTACAATGCCATCACCAATGGCACCCCCTGTGTGATCATGGCGGGCTCTGGCAGGGTGGCTGACGTCATCGCCCATGTGGCCAACCTGCCTATCTCTGAGATCACCATCTCCTTGATCCAGAAGAAACTGAGCATGTTCTTCCAGGAAATGGAGACCTTCACAGAAAGCAAGATTGTAGAGTGGACCAAGAAGGTAAGACATGTCCATCACTAGTCATGTTATAAGTGAAAACACAGGACCAGGAGCTAAGTGCACCCAGAGGAGCTGGATTGGCCTGGGCATAATACGCAGAGGTGGAAGGTTTGGAGTTTTAGGGAGTTTATCTATCAGTTTAGGAGGTCTAATTGAGGCAGCATGGCTCACCATACAAGGGAGGAGTCTTCTTAGTGGATCAGATGACTAAACTCCCACATCTCAGAGTTTTGAGAACTTCAGTCAATCTATGTGATAGGTAAGAGTGGGGTTGCTCTGTCTGTGGAGTGATGTGGAGGTTCTCAGGCATTCTCTTCAGCACTGAATCTTGGGCCCTCTGGAAAACCCTCTAAATTGCTGGTCCAGACCTTTCCTATGCTAGATTCACTTCTCCCTGACCAAAGACAATGATCTTTAGTCACAAGGAGTGACAAATGGAGATCATCCCTGTTAGAACTGAGATACATAGTTGCCTAATATCCCACTCCTTTTTCTTTTAAATAAATTGCTACCTTGCTCTTATGGGCGGTAAGAAGGCTTAAAAAAGGTGAGAATGTTACAAGGACAGGCCTTTTTAGATGGGTCATCTAGTGGGATAGGCAGAAACTATTGCTGTTAATGTCATTGAGTCAGCTACCACTTATCGACCCTACAAACAAGGTCTGAACCTTAACCTATTCTGCACCAGTCTCAGCATCTCTGTGGACTAGAGTTCATTGTTACAGTCATTGTGTCAGTCCATCTTGTTGAGGATTGTTCTCTCTTTCTTTGACCCCTCACCTTTCTCAGCTTTATGTCTTTTTTAAGAACTGGCTCCTCCTGATAATATGCCCAAAGTAGGTGAGATGAAGTTTCTTCTTCTTTGCCTCTAAGGAGACCTCTGTTTGCACTTCATCCAAGACAGATTTGTTTGTTCTTTTGTTAGTCCATAGAATATTAAATACTCACTCTTCACCAACATTATAATTCAAAGACATCAATTTTTCTATACTCTTTATAGTCCTTGTCCACCTTGTAGAAGCAATTGAAAATACCATGGCCTAGTGGAGCTCTGGTGGCCTAGTGGCCAGAAACTATGCTGCAATCTCAAAAATACCATGGCATGGATCAAACACTCCTTACTTTTTAAACTGACATCCTTGTTCTTTATTACTTTAAAGAAGTTCTTGACCATAGATTCCCCCAAGGCAGCATGTGTTGATTTTATGACTGTTACCACCACTGGTGTTGATTTTGACAGGGGCTAGACACCAGAATAGCAAGAAATAATTTCTTTTGGAGATACCTGGGAGACATTTAAGTTGTCCTGAGAGCAGCCATCCACCTGATCTTGAGTGAGATTTCAGGATCAGGAGGGATCTTGAGGAGATCTGTAAAAGAGCATTGCTTCCTGACCACAACTCTAGCCTCAAGAAGGACACATCGGGAAGGATCTTCTTAGACCCTTGCCTGGCTTAAGTGAGCTTGTGGGACCACTGCACTCCCTGCATCTGCTGATGTTTTCAGTCCCACTGGCCCTGTTGTATCTGGCCAAATACTACACTGCAAGGCCAGGCTTACTTGTTTTAAGACCACCAGTACCAAAATAGATAAAGCAAGATAACACTCTTGGTACCAATTTGTCAAAAAACTGAATTGCACTGGGAAAATCTACTATTAGGAACCTCTCTAGAGTACTGAGCAGCAGCAGTGTCAGACTGGAGACTTGTTATTTGTCGTCAAGTGGCCTGCAATTCCTAGTGACCCTGTGTACAACAGCTCTGAATCCTTCTCTATCTTAACCTAATTTCATTGTCTCTGACACACATACTTCATTTGCTCCAGTCACTCTCAAGCCATCTCATCCAGGATCTTCCTCTCTTGTGCTATTCTTTCACCCTCCCAAGCATGATGTCCCTCTCCAAGGACTGGTCCTTCCTGGCAACATGCCCAAAGTATGTCAGATGGAACTTCAAAATTCTTGCCTCCAAGGAGCAGCCTGGTTTCACTATCTCCAGGATGGACCTATTTCTTCCCCTAGCAGTGCATGACATAGTCATTATTTTTCTCCAGCATCACAACTCAAAGGCATTGATTCTTCATCTACCACCCTTCATCATTATTCAGCTCTTTGAGGCATAGCAAGTAACTGCAAAGACCATGGTCTGGATGGAGCATACCTTAGTCTTCAAAATGACATTATTGCTTCTCAGTAATTTAGTGAGATCCTTGCTGACAGATGTTCTCAATGCAATCTATCTCCTGATTTCCTGACTGCTGGTACCAAAGGTGTTGACAGTGGATCCAAGTAAGATGAAGTTGTTTGGAATTTTAATCTTTTCTCCATCTATTATGATGTTGCTCTTTGGCACAATGGTGAGGATTTTTGGTCTCTTAATGCCAAGATGACATCTGTGTTATGCAGATGACACAACATTGCTTGCTGAAAGGGAGGAGGACTTGAGGCACTTGTTGCAGAGGATCAAGGAATTTGGCCTTCAATTTGGATTGCATCTTAATGTCAAGAAAACAAAAATTCTTACCACTGGACTGATTGGCAAAATCATGGTCGATGGAGAAGAGATTGAAATTTCAACAGCTTCACCTTACTTGGATCCATAATTAACACCCTTGTTACCAGCAGTCAGGAAATCAGGAGACATATTGCACTGGGAAAGTCTTCAGTTAGGGACCTCTCCAAATTATTGAGGAGTAATGATGTCAGTTTGAGTACTAAGGTGCATCTGATTCAGGCCATAGTCTTTCCAGTTACTAGTTATGCACCTGAGAGCTGGACAATGAATAGGGATGACAGAAGAAGAATTGATGCCTTTAAGCTGTGGTGTTGGAGAAGAGCTCTGAACATCCCATGGACGGCCAAGAGAACGAACAGATATGTCTTGGAGAAGGTGCAACCAGAGTGCTTTTTGAATGCAAGAATGATGAGGCTTAGCCTCACATTCTTTGGGCATGTTGCTAGGTGGTGCTATTCCTTAGAGAGGGACATGAGGGTCAGTGAAAGAGAGGAAGACTCTCAACCAGGTGGGACGAAACCTTGACTGGCACAATGGGCTCTAGTGTGTGAGGAAGTGTGAAGATGGCACAGGATAGGATGGGGTTCAGATACATTGTTTATAGGGTCACTATGAGTCATAATCAACTCGATGGTTCCTAACAACAACAATAACAACCACAATGCCGAGATGTAATCCATATTGAAAGTTGTAGTCTTTGATCTTCTGCAGCAAGCACTTTAAGTCCTCTTCACTTTCAGCAAGCAAGATTGTTTCATATATATAACACAGGTTGTTGATGAGTCTTCTTCAGAAAATAATGCCACATTCTTCTTCATAGAACTAAGATACAGATAATAGATAAGGTATATGTGAAATATATCAATAATGATTTTATACCTATTTTTTATTGTGATTTTAACAAAAATTTATAGAAAATTTGTCTTTTCATTCATTCATTCATTCATCCATCCATTGTTGCATAATTTTCTCCCTCTCCCATCCTTCCCACTCCCGTATTCCACTTTGCAATGCATCTCTCATTCTGGACTGTTGTCATACATATAATGCTTAATCATATATTCTTTTTAAACAGTTCTTTCCCACATCTGTTCCAATGCAGTGTTCATTTTCTGTCCCCTCTTTTCCTAGTTTCCCCCAACCTTATAGAAATATCTAGATATTTTAAAAACCTTTGTTTTGTAATCTCTCCATCTCTAGATAAGGTAAAGATTTGCAAGAACCAAACAAGCCTAGTGCTATCAAATCAATACTGGCTTGCGGCAGTCCTGTGTGTGAGAGCAGAACTATCCTGGGTCCTTTGCTGTAAACGTAACAGATTCAGATCACCAGACCTTTGTTCCATGATGGTTTAAACAGACAACTTGTAAGTTAGTAGTTAGTAAACTGTTTGAACCACCCAGGGGGTCCCTAAGATCTATATTTGTTGTTTTTGTTGCTGTTGTGTGCCATCAGGTCAGAGCTGGCCCAGAACAGACCCTCCGAGAAGAATTTTTCAGATACTCAAGAGGGGATTGCCCATTCTTCTCTCAGAGAGCCGCTGATTAATTCAAACCAAGTGCCTTTGGGGTTGCAGATTCCTACTACCAGAGCTTCCACAGACAGATCAATAATAAATAGACGAGTAGATAGATAGATAGATAGTAGTTTGTAGTTGTTAGGTGCCATGGAGCCAACTACAGCTTATAGTGACCCTGTATGGACAAGAAACCTGAACATGGCCTTGCACTGCACCATCTTCACAATCTCTGTCCTCTAAGCCTGTGCTGGTTTTCACCAGATCGTTTTATCTCACTGAGATTTTCCTCTCTTTTGCTGACTCTCTACCTTTCCCATCAGGATGTCTCTTCTAAGTAGTAGTTACTCCTGAAAAATGCCCGAAGTAAATGAGATGACTTTTCACCCTCCTTTCCTCTACAAAGCACACTGGTTGCACTTCATCCAAGACGGATTTGTTTGTTCTTTTGACAGTTCAGAGTATAGTCAGTACGCTTTGCCAACATGACAATTGAATGACTGTGATTGTTCTTTGATCTTCCTTAATTGTTATCCAACTTTCAGATGCATAGGAAGTTATTTAAAAGACCATGGCTTGAATCAGGTGCATTTTAATCTTTAAAATGACATTCATGCTCTTTAGAACTTTGAAGAGGTTCTTGACAGATTTTCCCAATGCAATATGTCTTTTGATTTATTGGCTCTCATAGGTATTGATTATAATAGATCTAAGAAAAATAAAATTGTTGACAATTTCAATTGTTTCACCATCTATCATGATATTGCCTATTGGTCCAGTGTTAAGGAAGGGTTATCATTTCAGGATGTAGCATATGATCAGAATCAATACTATTAAAGGAAGTCTAAGTTGCACTGAAGGCACTGGCAGAAAAAAAAGGCCTTAGGAATTGATAGAATATCAATTGAGGTGTTTCAGGAAACAGATGCAGCCTTGGAGGTGCTCACCATTCTCTGCTAACAAACATGGACGACAGCTACCTGGACAGCTGACTGGAATAGGTCTGGACCTATCCATACTCGAAACTTCTTTCCTGGTCAAAGATCACAGCTGTAGTTGTTCAAGTTGGGCTTAGGATTCACTGAGTGGCAGAGCATCAGGAAGAAGGTGTTAGAGCCTGTTGCAGGGTTGGGGATTTGCTCGAGTATCTGAGAAGAGTCATGGGAAGGGAATTGTTCCACTAGGCTGAGAAGAGGAACAATTTAGGTTTCACTCTGGGTTTTGTGACACATAAGAGCTTTGTGTTGGCTCTGTGTCTTATGAAGGTCTCATGGTGACTTCATTAGATATGGATGTCTCTGAGGTGCTTGTGTCCGACAAGAGAACAATACGATTTAACCAGAAATACCAGTTGAGTTTGTAAACACACTGAGGTCCAGCATGAGCATTCAATTCTTCCTAAGAAGAATTGGAAATTGAATGGACAGTTCTAGAACCTTCTCTTGTTCAATGTGTAAAACCAACATCCAGTAGTCACTGCATCTAAGGGTCCTTTTTTTTGGTTGGTTTGTTTAGCTCTGGTGGCGTAGTGGCAAGAAGCTGAGCTTCAATCCCAAAGCATGTGGTTTGAGGCTACCCGCTGTTCCATGGGAGAAAGATGGGCAACCTCCCATGTGACTAATTGAAAACCTCTATGATTAAGTCTCTGAAAACCCACCAGAGAGTCAGCTGTGGGTTGGTTCCAATTTACAGTACACAACAGCAACATCAAGTCAACATAATACCTTGAGTCCCTGAAAATGATGGATCATATATTTCATTCTCATGTTTAATGCACTGCTATTTTGTTCAGCAGGCTACCTATGTGGTCACCATCAATCCATTCATTCAGCAGACCTCCTTAGAGCTCAAGCCTGAACTAGGTTCTGTGGGTGGTGGAGATAAAAAAAGGGCTGCTGTTTTTGGATGCTGCCCTTGGCAGATGGTCATGTCATGCAGGATTTCACTGCTGGAACTCGCAGCATCACTTAGCTATGTAGTCATGGCTGCAGGGGCTTAGTCCTTCCAAGCTTTGCATTTCTTGTCTGTGAAATGTTAAACTTAAACTCAGATAGTGAAATAAAACAAGGTCATTACGCTGTTGTTGTGTACTATCAAGTTGCTGACCCGTCAGTGACTTTTCAGAGACAGTAAAGCCCACAGGAGGAGGCTGTTCCCCTTTCTCCCATGGAGCAGCTGGTGGATTCAAATTGCATGCCTTTGGGTTGGCAGCACAATTCCTCCCCACTCAGCCACCAGAACTTAGTGTCTGGTACACTGATTTTCAGTAAGTGGTAGCTGCATTCCATTTATACATAAATACATACACAGAGAGAAACTGTTGTTCAAACAGAACAAAGGGTTACAGCGTGGTTTAAAATCAGGAAAAGTGTGTGTCACAGTTTTATCTTTCCACCATACTTATTCAGTCTATGTGTTGGGAAAATACTTTAAAAAATATTTATATTAATTTGCATACAAAATTAATATACATTGTGTTTCATTCATGTATATTGTTTTTCACACATTGCTTTGAGCAAATAATTTCAGTAGCTGGCTATATGAAAAAGAATGTGGTATCAGGATTGGAGGGAAACTCAGTAACAGCCTGCCACATGTGGATAGCACAACTTTGCTGAAAGTGAAGAAGACTTAAAGCACCTAGTAGTAAGAAGCTGTGCTGCAATCCCAAAGGCATTCGGTCTGAATCCACCAGCTGCTCCTCAGGAGAAGGAGGGGCAATCTCCTCCTATGTGATTAATTACCTTGAAAAGCCTCCTGGAGGGTCAGCTATTAACTCGATGGTACACACAAACAATTACAGATACGCAGATGTAATGGAGATAGGTAAATAGGTAGGGAGACAGGTAGATTGAGTATGGAGGTAGGCTAAGTAAGGTTGGGAGAAGGAGAGGCTCTGCAGGTAGGATTTGGAGGTAGTGAGGATAAGGAGATAGGCAGGCATGCATATAGGGAGGATAGGGAGATAGACTAGGAGAGGTAGAATAGGCAAGGAAGTGAGTAGCATAGGAAGGTAGGTGGCCAGACACACTGGTAGGTGGGTAGATGAGAAGCCCCCTGGCTTTGGGGAGACCCATGAGGAGCATCCTTCCTTTATGTGACCTGGGAGTCACATAACTTCTAAATGAGTGAAGGTAACTTTTAAATGACTAGCCACTCACATTGTGAGTTTGATCCTTACAGATGTCCATCTTTGCCAAGGCTCAAGTTCCAAGGTGTGATCTTGTTGCATAAAGCAGACAGAACACTGGCTTTATGTCTCATGCCTCAGTTTCCTCTGTGTCCCGGGAGGAAGCAGGAAGTTTGCTGTCACTTCCTATTTAATGTGGGCATGTTTGGTTGCAGATTCAAGATATTGTCCGGAGAAGGCAGCTGCTGACCATCTTCCGGGAGGGCAAGGATGGTCAGCAGGACATGGATGTGGCCATTCTGCAAGCCCTACTGAAGGGTAAGAGCATAGCTGTTAAGTCCCCTGCTCAGAGAAACTCCATATTCAGTGGAGTTCATGGTACATGACTCCTCCTGAGCCATGACCTTTTGCAGAGAGTGATCTCTAGGGGTTTTGTTGGCTGACTTTCAGAAGATGGCCATGCTTTTCTCTTTTTAAAATTGAGATTTTAATGAAAGTTTATAAAGAACTTGGATTTCCATTCATTCATTGTTGCACATTTTCCTCCCTTCCACCACTCCCAGTTTGCTTTTCTTTTTGAAAAAAAAAAAATTCTTTTATTGTTGTACAATTCCTCACTCCCATCTCAGTCTACTTTACTATGCAGCTCTTATTCTGGACTGTTGTCATACAAATAATACCTAATCACATATTCCTTTTAAGCAGTTCTTTACTTCATCTGTTTCAATGCAGTGTACATTATTAATCCCCTCTTTTCTTCTTTTTCTTCAACCCCTATGTCAGTCCTATTTTACAAGAGTGGCATTATGCAGTATTTGTCCTTTTGTGACTGAGATATTTCACTCAGCATAATGTGACCCCTCCAGGGTCACCCATTTTATAGACTATTTAATGAGTTCTTTGTTTTTCAGTGCTGCATATTATTCCTTTGTATGAATACACCACAGCTTCTCCATTCATTTTTTGATGGGCACTTGGGTTGTTTCCATCTCGTTGCTATTGTGAACAACACAGCAATGCAGTTCTGGTTTCTTTAGGGTATATTCCTAGTAGTGGAATTGCTGGGTCAAATGGTATTTCTGTTTCCAGCTTTTTGAGAAAGAGGGCCATACTTTTCTTCCTTGTATTTTTTAGTCTGGAAGTGCTACTTAGACCTATTCAGCATCGTAGCAACATATAAGCCTCCACTAACCGGTGGTGGTGGCTGTGCACAAGAAATCAGTTTGCATGGGAGGTGAGAATTCTACCATTGAACCCCCTATGCCCCTTTGCCTTTATATTTTCTTAAAGATGACTTTTGGAGAATAAAATTTTCAATATTAATGAAGTATAAATTATAATTTTTTCTTTTGTAGCTCATATTTTTGTATCCTATTTTTGAAATTTTTGCCTATTACAGTGTTGTAAATATTTTTCTAAGTTGTAAACACTATAGAACTCAGACTCAAAACTAAAACTTATTGCTGTTCAGTTGAAACTAACTTACAGCTGACTCTTCAAAGGGTTTTCAGAGGCTATAAATCGCACAGGAAGAGATTGCCCACCTTTCTCCTAAAGCCACTCGTGGATTTGAACCAGTGTAGCAGTGTGGCCTTTGGGCCAGCAGAGCTTCCTATGGACGGTCCCACCAGAGCTCCCTTCTTTATAAATAGCTCTTAAATTTCGATGTGTGGTGCTTGCTTCAGCATCACATAAACTAAAATTGGAATGACACAGAGATTAGCATGGCCCCTGTGCAAGGATGACACTCAAATTCATGAAGCATTCCATATTTTTACTTAAAAAAATTAGATATGTGATCATCTTAGATGAATTTTTGGGTGGTATGAGACAGGCATAAAAGGAATCTCCAAATAATAATAATCCAGATTCAAAACATTAAACTAGCAAAAGACACTAAAAACCATGTGGGAGGCATACTTGTGTTGAGACTTGTGGTGAGTGATGGTTGTGATCAAAGCTTCATTGCTGTCCAGTCCAGAAGAGAAACATGAAGGTTAATGTAGTTCTGATTTTTGAAGGTTAATGTAGTTCTGATTTTTGAACACCACTTTTAAAATGCTTGTCAGAACTTCTGAGGACCTACTGAAATGCACAGATCTTCTCTCAACTGGCGGCTCACTGATCACTTAAGTGTAGAGGCCCACTGGGGACTCGGGCTATTTTGAGAAGCAGAGGTGAGCTGAAGGGATTGAAACTCAAAGATTTTCAGATTCTGTTTTCACACTGACATCGGTTCTTCTGTAATTTTTATTCGTTGTCCAACTTGGAGAAGCAATTGAAAATACCATGGCCTGGATCAGGCACTCCTTAGTCTTTAAACTGACATCATGCGCTTTCACTTTAAAGAAGCTCTTGCCAGTAGATTTCCCCAATTGAACATGCTTTGTTTTTGTGACTCTTGCTACCACGGGTGTTACCATTTTTGGCAAGGACTAGACACTGGAATATCAGGAAATGATTTCCCTTGGAGATACCTAGGACATTGACGTTGTCCCGAGAGCAGTCATCCATCTGATCCGGAGTTAGATTCCAGGGTCGTTCTATTTTAAAGGAGTGTGGATATGGGGAGGATTTTTTTAGCAGAGCGCTGCATTTATTCTCTTAAAATTTTTGAGAGATTGAAGCTGATGAGAACTCCTTGGTCTGCTGAGTCTATAAAGCAGCAGGTGCAGGAGTAATACCTCTGAGACCCGGTTTGAGGGCTCTCCAGTGCACACTTTCACCTACAGCCTCTCGGAACCATGATCGATTTTGCCACGAGAACTGGGGCCACCAGCTGAACCTGGCAGTGGCATGGAATCGTGTGGACATCGCGCTGAGCGAGATCTTCACTGATGAGAGGCAGTGGAAGGTAAGATTTTGGGACTTTTGACTGCCTCAGAGGTCCCTGTTGGCCCAGTGACCCAGAAGCAAGGGCAGGCCCTGGAGGACACCTGTCTTGGTCCCAGCCCTCCCTCCTGCGGTGCTAGGTTGACCTGGGTAGGTTTCATATCTATACCATGGAGAAGACAGCAGCCCTCTCTCTCAGGTCTTTGAGAGGGCACAGGAGGGGATGACCAATGCAACCCCCTGTCATGGTGCCCTCTCTCAGCCTTCAGATCTGCACCCCATGATGATTGCTGCCCTCATCTCCAACAAGCCTGACTTTGTGAAGCTCTTCCTGGAGTATGGTGTGAGACTGAATGAGCTTGTCACCTTGGAGACCTTGCTGTCCCTGTACCAGAACCTGACACCCTCCTGCCTGTTCTACAACAAGCTCCAGAAGGTGCTGGCCGAGGATCCCCTGTGCCCACCTAGTATCCTCACCTCGTCGTCCACCCTGAGGATGGATCACGCGGCGCAGAAGCTGCAAGACCTGCGGATGGATCACGTGGCACAAGTGCTGCGAGACCTGCTGGGGGACTTCACGCAGCCCCTCTACACTGTGAGTGCTGGTGACAGGCTCAGTGTCATCCCCGCTTTGCTGCGTATGACACCGAGCTTTTAAAAAGGATCTCTCCACCCATCTCCTCACCCACCCATCCATCCATTTACCCATCCATCTGTGTGAGGTTGATTTTTAGAGAAGAATTTTTTTGTGGTAAGCTGCTGTTGAGTTGGCCTGTGATTCATGGAGACCCTATGGACAATAGAATGAAACACTGACTGGTCCTACACCACCCTCCATGATTAGTTGTGGGTTGGACTGTTCGGATCCAGCAGGTTTTTATTGGCTGCTGCTGGGAAATAGATTGCCAGACCTTTCTTCCTGCTCCATTGTAGTGTGGGAGTCCTGCTGAAACCTTCTCAGTATTATAGCAACAACACTAGCATTGACTGACAGATGGGCGGCAGCTGCCCATGAGGCGCACCAGCTGGGAATCAAACATGGGAATCCCACATAAAAGGCAAGCATTTTTCCACTGAGCCACCACTGGCCCTCCCTTTGTAGATTTAGCTTTACAGAAAACTGGGCAGAAAGTACAGAGAGTTCCCATATGCTGCCCTTCTTCCCCTGCACATCCTATTGTTAACAGCTTGCATTCGTCTGGGATATCTGCCACAATGAAGGAACCAATACTGATAAAATAACTGAAGCCCACCATTCATATGAAAGGTCATTCTTTGCATTGTTCAGTCCTACACCTGACAAGTCATACACTTGAAAACCCACCAAAGGGGTCAGGTATGGGTTGGTTCCAACTCGACGGCACACAATAGCACCACCAACAACACTTGACAAGTGTATAATGTTGTGTGTCCAGGACTGCGATAACACACAGGATGGTTTCACTACTCAAAAAATGCCCTCTGCTCTACCTAGCTTTCTTTTTTTAAAATTTGACTTTCATTTTATGTTGTTGTTGTGTACTGTTGAGTTGGAACTGACTCAGAGCTGATTCTCCAGTGGACTTTCAGAGGCAGTTCATCTCATAGGAGGAGATTGCCCATCTTTCTCCAATGGAGCAACTGGTAGATTCAAACTGTGTACCTTTGTGTTGGTGGCAAAATTCCTGACCACTACACTATCAGAGCTCCCTTTTGTTTTATATTAGGAAAGAAATATGCTTAGCATTCACTTTTTGGGAACTGTGAACTTCAATCAACTTCTAGGACCCAGGAATCACTTCCTCTGGAATGAAGAAGACTAGTCTGAGGAGGTTGCTTGGCTACCAGGAAAGCTGATAATCTGGCCTTTGTGGCCTCTTCATTCATAGCATTTGCTGACTGTAAAACAGCTCTGTTCTTGTGGGCGTTGACCAATGGCAGCAATGCCACAGAATTTGCTCTGGAGGGAGGTTGTAAACTGGTGAACATCAAATGGTTTTTCTTGGTCTACATCAAGGATTTGGCATCTCTGTTGGCATCAGAAAATCTGTTTTCATTTACTGATGTCAGCGTTGGATTGTCTTTCTCTTTTTCCAGATTGACAAATTGCTTAGCTCATTGGAGTGCAAGTTCTTATGTTTAAGGAGGGTAAACTATCTTGACAAACTGGAATTATATTTAATTTTCGGGTGCTATGATGCTGATAGATTAGGTCCCACATTCTTACCGTGGTAATCTCATCCTCCCTCCTTCCCTCATTTTCCCTCCTTTCTGCTCTTCGATAGCAAAGAGCTATGGGAAAACAGTGCATAAATCTTTGCTGGGGGTTGAGGATATTACAGTAGACATGACACTGGGCTCTGAACTTCATGATAAACTAATACAATGTTGTTGTTGTTATGTGCCATTGAGTCACGTGCAACTCATAATGACCCTATGCACCATAGTTCTGAATTCTTCCCAATCCTGAACCCGTTTCACTACTCTCCCCCCCCCCTTCCCCCCCCCCCCCCCATTATTCCAGTCATTGTGTTGACCTGTCTCAACCAGGATCTTCTCTCGCACTGTCTTTCCACCCTTCCAAGCAAGGTGTCTTTCTCCAAGGACTGGCTCCTCCTGGCAACATGTCCAAAGTATATCAAACAGAGCTTCAAAATTTTGCCTCCAAAGGGAAACTTGCCTTCACCCTCTGAAGGACTGACCTGTTTGTTCTCTTGGCAGTCCATGGTATGTTCAGTACTCTTGTACAGAACCACAACTCAAAGGCATCAATTTTTCTTCTTCATCCTTATTCATTGTCCAGCTTTCAGATGGGTAGCAAGTAATTGTGAAGACCATGGCCTGGATCAGGTGCACCTTGATTTCCAGACTGACATTGTTACTTGTTAGTACTCTGGAGAGATCCTTGACAGCAAACTTTCCCAATGCAGTTCGTCTGCTGTGATGCTGAACCTTGTACCATTGGGTGTCAATTATCATAATCGTTATCCATGGTGGACAGTGTTTGATGGAGTTCCCAGTTTAAAACAGGTTTGGAAGCAGGAGTGGCATCCACTTTCTAAAAAACATGCTTTTGGAAACTCTATGAACTTTGATAAATAACAATAATTGTAGAAAGGCTGAGGGCCTTTTGTTCGTAGGGTCGCTATGGGTCATGTTTGACTTGATGGCAATCAACAACAACAACTCAAAAAATGAGAACATTACAAAAGATTATGCAGAGTACAGGATCTTCTTTTTGCCCTTTACCCCTTAGTTCCACTCTCTAGATGTTACTGAGTCTCTGAAGTTAGGGAGATAACCCCTTAAGAGCAACGAGTTGCAAGCTCACTCAGAGCATATGAGGAGAGTGGGCAGTTCAGCCTGGATCCTAATTTAATGGGAAACTACTAGGGACTGTTGCACTTTTTCATGTGATGCTGGCTTTTGTGCTCATAGAAGTGTCTTTCTTATTTTTACTCTGATTCTTTCTCCTAACCCTCAGTTTTTAAGAATCAGTTGTGTTAAGATGTAATTTGCACAACACACCGTTTACTCATCTAAATGTACAGTTTGATGATTTTTAATGGGTCCACAGTTTGTGCAACTGTTTTTTTACCATCTTCATATCCATCTTGAAAAATGTCAATCACCTTAAGAAGAAATGCTTAGGGATATAAAACAGTACAGCTGTTGATTAATATAGTTCAGTGGTTTCCCAAAAAGTTTAACACAGAATTACCAGAGAATTCAACATTTCTGCTCTTGAGTACAGAACAAAAAGAACTGGAAGCACACAGATACTTGTACACTAATATTCACTGCTTCACTATTCACAGTAGTAAAAAAGCAGAAACAACCCAAATCTCTAGTAATAGAAGTTGGATAAACAAATTGTGCACATCCACACACTGGAATATTATCTAGCCATAAAAAGAATACAGTTCTGATGATGCAATCTGGGTGACCTTGAAAACATTATGAGTAGTGAGAAAGCCAGACACAAAAAAACAGATACTGTATGATCCCATTTATATTAAATACATGGAACAGTCAGATACATAAAAACCAAACTTCATTAGAGGTTACCAGTGTCTAAGGAGGGAAGAATAGGAAATTGTTTGTTTTTTAAAATTTATTATTAATTTCAATAAAAGTTTACAGAGACTTTGGATTTCCATTCATTCATTGTTGCACTTTTCTCCCCTCCCAACCTTCTCCTCTAATACACTA
>NW_006399978.1:4141011-4141724 GCF_000299155.1 Elephantulus edwardii | reverse complement strand
CTTGGCTGCTTACCAACAGGTTGGCAGTTCAAGTCCATCTGAGACACCTTGAAATGAAAAGAGCTGGTGACTCACTTCCAAGAAAAAAAAATCCATTGAGTTCCCTTCCAGTAGTGGAATTGCTTGGTCAAATGGTATCTCTATTTGCAACTTTTTGAGACAGCCCCATACAGCCTTCCACAGTGGTTGCACCATCTTACACTCCCACCAACAGTGAATAAGGGTTCCAGTTTCTCCACAACCTGGCAAAATCTTTTATTTGAATGAAGGTTTACAAGTTTCATTGGGTTTTTTCCCAGACAATCATCCATAGGGAAAAAATACTACTCATTGATGCAATTAATTTATCACAATGTCTAAGGTAACCATCATTGTACATTGCTATTCTTTTCACCCATCTTCTCTGTTTATCAATTTTCTTCACTGTTCTTCCTCCTTCTTACCCTGAGCAATCCATAGTGTATGTGGGAGTCAATTTTTAAGGAGTATAGAGTTCGTTTAGGGCATATTTTTCACTTTGGAAATGGATAGTGGTGGTGGTAGCACAATATGAAATTAATGTTACTGAATTGTGCACTTAAAGTGGTTAAATGTAAAATTTTATTATATGAAACCAAGTTTCTCCTTGGAGGCTAGGATTTTGAAGCTCCATCTCTCATATTTTAGGCACATAACCAGGAGAGACCAGTCCTTGGAGAAGGACATCATGCTTC